>NC_044914.1:27323668-27386160 GCF_001633185.2 Quercus lobata
TGGTCATGGGATAATATTTGTTTTTAATGGCAGTATTATGGCTATGTATATAGGACTTTGGATGGTTATGGAACAATTTTAGTGTTTTGAAATGGTTATGTACTAGAACTTGGATGGTAATATCACAAGTATGGAAGTGGAACTGTGATAAATTTATGGTTATGTATATTAGTATGGTAGTGTCATAATTATCAATGCTTATGTTTCAAAAGCACTTTATTTTGAACATGAACTTTCATTATTTATTATGTGTAAATTTTGGATGTATACAAGTATGCCTATATTTGATATATACCAGTATATGGGTGTGATGTATTATATAGGATTTTTGTTTTTCTTTCCTTTGAACCAAACACTAGAAAATAAAATATTTTCAGCAAGAGTCAAACACTATAAAATGTTTTTTGTAAAATATTTTATGATCAAAAAATATTTTAGGTCTAACAAACACATTAGAAGTCTTTAGTGCAACCAAACATGTAAGTTCTAGTTACCTAAATTGGTAAAATTTCTTGTCATCAAATAAAAGATCTGAAGTTCTAACTTGGCCTACACTAAAAACGAATTGGTATTTTAGCTTGGTGATAAAAAATGCAACCAAACATAAGATAAAAAGAAGCAACTATGTAGTAGAAGCAACTATGCATGAGGTAGTCTTCTCTTTTGATATTTAATGGTATAGACAACTGGAAGTATATAATATACTAGCTTGATTATATTTATATAGATAAATTATGAAGCAAAAAAGAAACAATAATTAGTTTAGAATACTCCAATCACTCTCCCAGAGTGTCAATGCTACGGTTGTATCACCTTTGATAATCAAATCCTTCAATCCATTATATAATTATGTTCTCAATATACATTGTTGGAAATATAATAGTGAATAAACAAGTTTGATACAACAAAAACTATCTCAAATAATTAGCAAGAATGTAAATTAGCAATAATATATATATATACGTTTAAGTGCTATAGAATCACACAAAGAGCATTATCTTTAAAAGTTAATTTGTGTCACCAGGAGTAAAATTCAGTGTGTCTGGTTTTTTTGGCCAAACAACTCTCAGGATTAGACTATAGTGTTAACATTCGTGATGGACGCACTTTCACTCATGAAGATTCAGGAACAACCTTTGGGAAAAATCCTAAGACCTTGAACTTTTAGTGGTGGCCATTACAACCCTAACCAATTTACTCTTTGAACTTTACTCATCTATCAAATTAGTACCTTCTGTTAAACTGAGTAACGTAACTCACGTGCCTGTCATATGAAAACACGTGAAAAAAAAATTGAAATTAGAAAAACAAAGAGAGGGGTGACAAAAGAGGGGTTCTCCAAGAGAGAGAGAGAGAGAGAGTTCTCTCTCAATCGGAGTCCCTCTCGCCACCACTAAAAAGAGAGAGTTGTCCCTAATACATAATGCCTTAAGTTTATACCTGGATAATTAATTCTAATAGTCTACTAATCTAATAATTTCTCAAAAAGAAGAAAAGAAAATGCATATACATGTTATACATGAAAGATGAAATTAATTTAAATCACCTATAAAGTATAAACTAAGTATGCTTTTGGACTAACTCTTTGTTAAAAATTTATTTGCTAAATGTTGGATGATTGTTGTACTTAAAAAAAAATAAAAAAAATAAAAAAAGTTGGAGTCAGGAGTATGTTATATAAATTTCCAAGAATGAATTAGAAAAGCTCCCCCACATTGCTAAGACAATGCCTCTGTGAAAGCTAGTTAGTGAGAGTTTTTTTTTTTTTTTTTTTTTTTAAATTTGTTTGGTAATGTTTGAGAATTTTCTTTGTGGCATTTAATCTCATACTTTGGATTCGTATTTGCTAATGTTTGGGTAGCATTTGGTGTTGGAGGAGAGTGATGGTGGTAGTTGTGGCTACGACTGGGTTTTGTATTTTACATGCATATTCATATTTGGGAAGTTAAATTCAAGTGCTTGGTTAGCTACGGTGAGACTAATTAACGTGCAGCAGAATATGGTGGGAGGTTCTTTTGTGTCTTTGTGAGTTAATGTTCGTGTTTGGTAGCTAAGAAAATGCTTGGAAAAAAAAAAGGTGAAACAATGTGATTGTGTTATTGAATTACTTGTTGGGAGATTGAGTTTCTTGTATTTGGTAGTGTTTGGATAGCATTCGGTGTTGGTGGAGGAAAGTGGCGGTGGAAGTGGTAGCAGTTGGGTTATGTCATTTTGTGTTTTTCTGGGTTGCAGTGTTTGGTTGCCAAGAAAATTCAAGAAAAGTTGGGTTTTTTATTTATTTTTTTTTTTTAACTTCATTTAGTTCTTTAAATTCATCATTTCAAATTTTTTGTTTTATGAGGTGGAATTTTTTAAAGAAAAAATTATTGACGTTGCTTTTGTTAAGTTGCAATTTAATGTTTTTTATTATTATGTTAGCTAGGTGTGCATTAACAATGTAGGTTGTTTGCAAGGTAGGCATTTTTTCGTGTTAGTGGGGTAATGGTACTGCAAGTTGAAAATAACAGAGATTAAATTGATTGCTACTGAAGCGTAAGAATCGAATTGTAACCTCAAATTGTAGGGACCAAAATATTATTTTTTGCGGATTTAATTTGGTACGATTAGATCAAATGGTGTCATAGTAGTATTTAGATTGGAAAAAAATCAGGAGTATTTGAAATGCTTCTTACAATACTTCATTATATGAGATGTGAGGAAAGCGTGCAGAAGTTTAGAAAAAAGTTGATGGCACCAATACCATTCCGATAAAGAGTCTTGCTGTTGCAGTAATATTTGGCATATATCTCTTTCTCTTTCTCTGTTTTTACTAATTAGCATTTAGTACTCAAGGAACTGGACAGGTAGCTCATTAATTATAATTCTTTACTCCTCTAGTTCACCATCTGAGTCAACTACAATCTAATAGCATTAACTATAGTTTGATAAATTATAGAGCACAACCACCCAACTTCAACATACACAACTATACGATACATTGATAGTCACAATTATGGACAGAACTGCACATTTTTTCAAGAAAATTCTTCTTAATGACTTTCTACAAGGTAGGAAGCTTGTAAGCATATTCATCTCAGTCACTATGTGTGTGAATTGTGATTTTTTAAGAACTTGATGCTACTACTTTGTAAAATTTGATTGGATCAAACACAATTTATATGGATCTAACTGTAAGATGGCGACCCTTGTCTCTTGTTTGGGAAAAGTTGACTCTTCTTTTGGCTAAAAAAAAGTTGACTTAGTTAATCTAATGTTATGTGATAATTCCAAACACAGTGAGCTTTGTAACTTGCAAGTATGTTGGGAGGGGCCGTTGGGCCAAGAGAGTTTTTCTCTTTCTTTTTTTGAGAAAATGTTCAATTTGATATGTAAATTAATAAGCCAGTAAAGCAACCATGATAAGAGAAAAAAGATTTGGAAGAACTGCCTCCATCCAAATTGAAAGAGGTGAAGAAAGTTTTGCTCTCTTAACTAAGGTATGTGCTAGTGCATTACCTTGTTGATAAACATAAGAGAAAAAAAAAATAACTTATTAAAGAGTTTACATGAGAGATGGTGTTTTAATCAAATGACCATGAGCAGATCGTAGGATATCACCACACTTGAGATAATTTATAACTATTTTAGAATCACCTTCAAGGATAGTTTGGTGAATCTCAATTTCCTAAACAAACAGTGCAGCACGTCTAGCCTTCAAGAGTTCCAGGATAACCACAGAAGATGGTTTTGAGTTTTTTTTTTTTTTTTTTTGAAAGAGATGTCATCACTACACCTTAAGAATTATGAACTACCACACCAATTCCAACCTCATCAAAGTCTTCAAAAATGGCTCCATCAAAATTGGTCTTGGAATGCTAAAGAATCTGGTGGCTTCCATTTAATGTTCCAGGGCTAAGAGAGGTTGTTGTTGGTTTTGTTTTTGCCCTTGTTCTTTTTTTCTTTATTATTACTATTAATATTATTATTAAAAGCTCCTTTTTTTATTTCATGTTAGTATTTTTTTTCAACTTTTTTGGGTTGGTGTTCATTGGAAAAGAAAAGGAAAACCTACATAGTCTATATTCAACTTTTTTGGATACAAGCTATTGTTTAGTAGTGCTACTTCCTTCAGAGTGGACGCATCATGAGCATTGTTTCCCTTTTACCTACAAATATATTTATTCTAGTTTTGACCTTCCAGTCCAATTATATGAGGTTTTTTTTTATAAAAAAAAAAAAAAATGGTTCAAGTATAATTGTAAATAGAAAAAAAATAAAATCAAAACTGTACTAGAGAAAATATGTTAAATAACCAAAAGAAAAAGTTATTGTTTGCAAACACTAAAGGGACTTAATACAATATAAATAGAAGAATATAATGAATCCCTCTTACAGATTCCCCTTTCCTTTTTTCCCCTTTGTTAGTTGTAGAGTATATATTCATGCCATCCATATATAAGACAATGGAGTAACTTTGGTTGGCTCTCATAACATGGAGTATAATTGTATAATGGTAGAAAGAAATAAGGCTGTTTTTCTTTTTCTTTTTTTTTTTTTTTGAGAAAGAGAGAGAATTTCAACTTATAGCGTCCGCTCCTGATGATAGTTCTTTATCATCAGACTAAAATACCAATCAGTTTTTGGTGTAGGTTGTTTTTCTTTTTGGCAAGTGTGTTTGAAATATTTTATATATCCTATATTTTATTGGGAAAAATTTGTTGCACACAGTGTAATACACAATACCCTATTTTATTTGTATTTTAATGGAATAATGCATTTTATTGGAATAAAGATAAAATTCAGGAAATATTTTGATAGTGGAATGGAACCAATTCACCCTAACTCCAAAGAATTTTGAGGAGGAATAGTCATGTTTGGTTGCACTGAGAATAGAAAGAACTGATAAAGTGTAAAGAATTATGTTGTGTTTGTTTCAACAAAAGGATTTGCTTGGCTGGGAGGATAAAATATGTGTGCTTTGAAGAGACAAAGAATGAAAAGATAAAAGAATAAATTACTAAAATACTTTCAAAGTAGAAGAACGAAAAAATGGGTATTATTTTGTACTTTTATTCTCAATGCCATTTTCTTTCATATTTTTATCCAATTTGGGGAAAAAATTGTTAGGATTAGTGCCCTTAAATCCTATTGTATGATACTATGTATGTTATTATATATGACATTATATATTACTTAATGTTGTTATTAATAAAGTTGTTTTATTATTATCTAAAATAATGGTAACATGAATATTCAGACATTATCATATAGTCCATGAGATGCATAGTATGTGATTTATGTGAAAAGTCACAGAAGATATAAATCACAGGTTCTTTGTAAATTCAGAATTTTAGTTCGTAGTCGGTGATGAAATTGGGCATTTCATCTGGGAAGACTATAACATATCAACTAAGATGATTTGTCTTGATCATGGAAGTGAAAACTTCTAGTTGATGTGTTGATATGTTTTAAGAGTTAAAACATATTGAATTGGACCGCTGTGAGATTTATTATTCTTCTAATGACTGTCAAATGAATAATAAATCTCACGACTTATATTTACATGAACTCTTAAGTTCCTGAGAGAATAATGGACCTGATCATGGAGTATAGGTTGCTTTGATATATCAGGAGTGAGATCTAAGATAACGGTCAATACCTCAGTATGTTGGGCAGCCACATTTAGTGTTGATGGAACATATATTTTCAAGATGGAATTCATAGTCTCTTAATGGAGATACAAAATATTCCCTTGAGATAAGTTTAATGGGTTTGTTATTCAAAGAGTTAGGCCTAACCACTTTGGTAAGAAATTACTAAAGTATATATTTATGAAATTGGATTTCATAAATATATGATGAATAACGTAAAAGGATTAAACCGGGTACTCAAAGATTAAAATGTAGTAATTTACAAAGTGGCAGTCCACATTCATGACTTTGTATTACTACGAATATTTTATGAAGGGGTTGCATGTACAATAAAGTCTTGGGATGTAATTTATTAATAAGGCCTAAAGTGCAATTATATTTATATAGTAGTATTAAATATAATTAATGGTAACTTTTGACTTGTCAAGAGTTGACAGAAAAACTCAAGGCTCATTGGAGCTAGTTTCTTATTTATTCCCTTTTGGTCCCACTCCAAGCCACATACTAAAGCCCAATTGGAAAAGCCCAAAAGGCTAGCCCAATTAGATAATCAATAATATTGAGAGAAACATATAGAATTTAGTAAGGACATGAAATGGTATGTATGTGAGTGCTGGACACTTTTTCATTCTCTCTAGAACATACAACTGATTGAGAGACCACACTTCTTGGGCACAAGTGGAATTGGAGTGAAGATTGAAAGTGTTCTCAAGAACTTCTAATCTTTGGTTTTGAATTTCACCGTACCAAGGTACACTTTCTTATTCTTAAATTTTGAAACTTACATAGTGTATGTTATCAATTGTGAATGAAGTAGATCTGTTAATTTCTTCCGCTGCATACATGATATCCATCAAAAATGGTGGTCTAGGTGGAAAACTCTATCCATGTGAATAAAGAACATTGCCTTGGCCCCTACTGCGTGCTAGGGCCTAGGTGAGAAGTCTGCTTAGTTTTTCAAATGAGTGCCTCATTACTCATCAGTTTGTATTTCATATATTCAATTTTACTTTTTTTTTTTTTTTTTTTTTTTTGTGATCAACTCATGATAACGGAGTTAATCAAGTTGAACCCAGAGAATTCTTAATTTTGAATTTGAGTCCTAGCAACCATGAAATTGGAATGGCTAGCGTTAGTTACAATTCTACAACCGAAAAACTTTTAACTTTTTTAAGGAAATTTTATAATAGAACCTCCAGAATCTCAATCTAATGACATGAAACTTGATAAGTTAAAGAGAAACTTTTCTTTTTTTTTGAGAAGAAAAAAAAATTGTAAAATGTATAACCAAGTTTTGTGCTAATGTTTAAATGTATATGGTCTTATCTTAATTATATTTCTACAATTGTTAATTTATGATCAGGAACTTTTTAGCTAACTTCACGGTCAATCTTCCGAACACAAGTTACGTCTTCCAAATGTAAGCTACATCTTCCGAATGTACTAACTTCTCGGAAGTGGAAGACTAAATGTAGCAAATGCAACATATCGCGTCTACTCCAATAAGTCATCTGTCACATACAAGAACGGACGAATAAGCACTTGCGAGCTTGACCTTATCACCAGTCTGTCACCCCAATAGGCAGACAGGTGAAGATGGGTATACGAAGCCTACACTACAACACTCGCATGGTAACTATCACCTAAGACTCTCCTACATTCACGCAATTGCCAGCAAAGGGATAACTTGCATCTCCTACAAATCAGTTGTGGGATAACTCCCACCCCCTACAAGTAAGCTGAGAGATAACCCGAAGTCCCTACAATTCAGCTAAGGTGATCATCCACAGACCCCTATATAAACACCGGGACACCCCAATTTCAATGTACGTGAAAAACACATTTCTCAAGTTCTTTCTTTCAAGTTCAATGAGATTACTGTGAGTTTCTAAATTGATCTTCGAAGGGTCTTAGGCTGGCACCACATCAGTGCACTCTGAAGGTATTTTCATTCTGCAGGTTTTTTACTCTTCACCTTTATTTTCATTCGGCAAGTTTCTTAGGGTCTGTTTGGAATCCGTTTATTTTTCTAAAACTAAAACTTTTTGCTGAAAGTACTGTAAATAATGGTAAAAGTTAGCTGAACTAGTACAATAGGACCCATGAATAATATCAAAAAGTGCAATGGGGCTTATGAATAGTAGCAAAAATAAGTTAAATAATAAAATAAACTGTCTTTTTAATTTGGAGCCAAATGCACACTTACTCTTCACCCTTTATGGAAGACCGCGGATTTGGGCAATAGACCTACTGACGATTTTAAGCATTATCAATTTATATTCAAGTTGAATTACTAAGGTTAATGATGTTTCTACTAATGTTATTTAGTATTCAGGTTAAAGTACGAAGCTTATGTCCGGTCATATATGTTTCTATTGTATGGCTTAATTTTTGAGCTAAAGAGGGCAGAGGCATGTTTAATTCTCTTAGGTACCTTCAAATGGTGGTGAAACTCAAGTTAACAATATTCTATGTGAAGAACATTAGATAACGGTTATGGAATAAATGGTACTATTATGGCTATGTATAAGACATTGTATGGTAGTATTTTGGTTATGGAACAATTTTAGTGAAACAGGTCGCCCAACCCAATCCAGCTTGTAATCCGATTGATCCAACCCGTTTCTAACGGTTTAAAATGCCCCAACTTTGACTCAAACCCGATTAACCAGGCCCGTTTGTCATGTCTACCGCGATTTGTTCAAGTTGACTCACGAAGCTTTCAGGGTTTTATATATAATCAGCAGAACAAAACTCAAAAACAAGGAAAAAAAAATGCTTTGTTCAATCACGAGCACACGGTCCATCGTTAAGTCACCCATCTCTCTCTTCTTTCCTCTTTCTCAATCTTTGTCAACCAAACCCATTTCACAATCCCACACGGATTTCGATCCCACCGCAGTCCACGAAACCCTCTACTCCTACTGCAATGACTGGAAGCGTGCTCTCGATTTCTTCAACTGGGTCCAAACCCAATCACATTTCCAACACACAACTCATACGTACAATCGTATGCTCGACATTCTATGCAAGTTCTTCGAATTCCAGCTTTCTTGGGACTTAATTCATCGAATGAAAACAAACCCTTTTTCCAAACCAGACCATACCACCTTTCGGATTTTGTTTAAGCGATATATATAATATATGTGCACATTTAGTTACAGAAGCTGTAGGTATTTATGATTCGTTAGACGAGTTTGGTTTGAAGGATGAGATGTCTTTTTGTAATCTTATTGATGCTTTGTGTGAGTACAAGCATGTGGTTGAGGCCTATGATTTGTGTTTTGGGATGAAGAAGAAGTTTGGTGTTGATGCGAAGAATACCAAGATTTATAATATGATTCTTCGCGGGTGGTTTAAGTGTAGGGAGTTTTGGGAATAGATGGATCCAATGGGTGTCCGTAAAGATTTGCATTCTTATTCGATATATATGGATATAATGTGCAAGAGTGGGAAGCCATGGAAGGCTGTGAAGTTGTATAAGGAGATGAAGAAGAAGGGTATAAGGTTGGATGTGGTGGCGTATAATACGGTTATGCTGTTGGTCTTTCGGAGGGTGTAGATTGTACTGTTCGAGTGTTTAAGGAAATGAGGGACTTCGGTTGTAAACCTGAGGTTGCGACTTATAATACGATTATAAAGCTGTTTTGTGAAAATGGTAGATATAAGGAGGCTTATGAGTTGCTCGATCGAATGCATGAGAAGGGTTGTGTACCAGATGTTATCACGTTCAATTGCATTTTTAGATGTCTTGAGAAGCCCAGAGAGATTCTTAGGCTTCTCGATAGAATGATTGAAAGCAGGGTTCATCCCAGGATGGATACTTATGTGGTGCTTTTGAGAAAATTTGGGAGATGGGGGTTTCTTCGACCAGCTTTTATTGTGTGGGAGAAGATGGAGGAACTTGGGTGTAGTCCAGATGAGTCTGCTTACAATGCTTTGGTAGATAAAGGAATGGTAGATATGGCACGGAAGTATGATGAAGAGATGTTAGCAAAAGGGCTTTCGGCTAAACCAAGGGAGGAGCTTGGGACAAAGCTCGTGAGTGTAGGATCTCATGACAGTGATTTATGAGAAGCATATTTATCTGAGGATGAAATTTGTAATTTATTGGTGTGATCTGAAGATACATAGTGCTGACATGCAAAGTGGATATACCTCAAGATTGTGACAAAGACTGCTAGCTAGAAGGCTCTAGGTTACATACTGGTGAAAGAGTTTGCTGCATTAATGGGGGATCTGTTAAGTGTTTGTGATGGGCCCATACTAAAGTGGATGCTCTTTCCCTATCAATACCTTACAAGTGAATGTTAAAAGCTTTTCTGGCTTAAGGATGTTCGCGTCATCTACACATGCTCAGGTATAAATCTAATCTTTTTTTGCTTAATAGTAATCATTTATGTATTCCTTCGTAAGTATATTTGATTGGTCAATGAATTCTAAAAACTCAAGTCTTATCTAGACATTTAATGTTTGAGAGACATTTGTTTATTTAAAAAAAAAACTTTTATGGATGTGATAAGTAGCTTGCAAGTTGAGATGCTCAAAAGGAGAAAATTTACTCTTTCAGTGCATGTTGTTATATTGTTAGTAGTTGGGGGGATGTTCTCTACTTATTCTTTTTAAAATACTGGATTCTGTTTTTTATATTATATTTGATTGGTTTTGGAGATGGAGGTTTCAGATTTAACTTAGAGAAAAATTTTCATTACTAAGTTATATACTCTCTTTCTCTTTCTTTTATGTCATATTTAATTAGTTCTGGAGAGGAATGGTTTTTTCCTATAGTGAAACTTTCCCTTTGTTTCTTAGCTCTCTTTTTCTTTGTAATTAGTTTCTTTCCTCTGTTTTTGCTTTTCTCTCTTTTTTTGTAATCTTTGATATGCTGTGTGCTTCTTTGCATAAAGTATTTTTTTGAATATACGTTTTTCTTGCTTATCAAAAAAATAAAAAAATAAAAAATTTTCCTTTACTAACTTAATCAAAAATAATTTTTTTTTTTTTTTTTTTTTTTTGGGAATGAATGAAATATGAGAAGTTTATTTTTGAACTAATTGGAGTACTTTAAGCTTCCAATGATATTATTATAGCAAATGAGCTGTAAGTACCCACTTTATTTCTTACTATTGAAGCTTCAAATGTATCCTCTTTTGACGAATGTAAATTCTGAAATATCTATTCATGGGTAAACCAATAAAGTTAACTTCTTTTTTTCTTTCCATGCAAAATTAATGATTGTTCTAGAATCTGATGATTTTGATTGAAAATACTAGATACTTTTTTAATTTTTTCATAGGCAGAAAATACTAGAAACCTTAGAAGTATAGATTCTTTAAAGTAGCTGCCATACCCGTATGGTCATATCTGATATTTATCTATCATAGATATGCCAATATTCATTTTGTATATGTATCTGGCCTGATGATATTTTGGTCTATACCATATTGGAAGAAGATGCAAACTTCCTTTTTTTGCATAGAGCAGCTCTATGTGGAAAAGGGTCTTTGCATGAGGTCCACTCAACACATTTGTCAAAAATCAATAAAATGAACAATTTCTTTTTTCTTTCCATGAAAAATTTAATGATTGTGTGAGCATCTGATGATTTTGATGGAAGGTACTAGAAAGCTAAGAAGAACAGATACTTTAGAGTAGCTGTCATACTTGAATGGCCATATCTGATATATATCTAACACATATATGTCAATATACATATTGTGTATGTATCTGGCCTGATGATAATTTGGTGTGTATACCATATTGAAAGACAATGCAAACCACCTTTTTTTGCGTAGAGCAGCTCTATGTGAAAAAGGTGCTTTGCATGAGGTCCACTCAACACATTTGTCAAAAAATAGAACAAAGCCTCTGATTTTGTATCTCTCCCCTGAGATGGAATTGGCTAATGAGGGACCATCATAAGCCAAAGTTAATTTGTTATCACAGATATGATAGGATATGACATGGATGCCTTTAGGAATAAAAATGGACCTTGTTATTTATTTTTATTTTTATTTTTATTTTTAAAGGAAAAAAGGGTTTTAATTTAACTGTAAACTATGGAATCTTGTGCTTCAGCCTTCAGAAAGTCAGAAATCTTCAAATACAAGAATCCTGAGAATGTCAAACATGGATCATGTGTTCTTTTGTTATCTATAGCATCTATGTTAGTTTCATTATTCTACCTTAAGTTTTTTGATAGGATTATTCTACGTATTATATGCTTTTTGATGTTTCTCATTTATCTTTAAACTAAACATTAGCATAATATGCATTTAAAAGTACTTATTTATTTATTTTTTGATAGGTATATATAAAAATACTTATTTATATATCAATTAGTTAATGTGTCCTTGTTGAGTTACATCATATCCTAGGTTTTCAAGAATGGATGTTATTGCTTTGTCCCTATCATTTCATAAGAATTGATGTATTGCTTTGTTCCTATCATATCATACTCATGCCCAATATCTTTACCAGCTAGAAACTCTAAAATCTAAATCAGAATGCAGTTTTGGATTCAACTTGTAACTTTGTTCTAATGCTCAGCATTGGAATTTGTTCACAAATCTCTCATTTCCCTCATTCTTGTTTGTCACGAAATTTACAGCAAGTTTTCTTGTTTCTATTTCATTTCCTCCCCGCCCTCCGTTGTCTTCACATTTATGTATGGCTATTGAGCTATCCCATTACATTTGGTTTCTCAATTAATGATATCCGTCAGTTTTCACAGAAAAACCTCTGAACTATACTGCAGGGCTGCCTAATATGAGCATATGTTCTGGGTGTTCTGGAGTGGTGGTTCTTTTGGAGCATCATCATCTCAATCAAAATCTTTAGCAAATGAATAGCACAAATACCCTAATATGGCTAGGGAAGTCATTTTCAGGTGATTGGCACATATAAGCACAAAGCACATAGGCACCCAAAAGCCTGCAAAATTAATGTGCACAAACCCAGTTATAGATAAATGAAGGAGAATCTGGTTGCAGAAAGGAGGAAAAGTTATGGTAACTGGCAGGAAATACTGATGTGCTGATAAAAATTAAAATAAATTCTATGAAGCTATTTTAAAGATGTAGAGGAAGTGTGCTGAATCTTGTACAAGAAAAAGGTTATAATTGAAATAAGCTTTGGTGCTTATGCAAGCAAGCATCTGAAACCATTCCTCATCTTCCTTATGTGCCTCTGCGAAATCAGTTTGGTTGGTCTCTTCTTCTCTGTAAGTTTCAGTAAGCATGTGATTCTCTTGATCTTTCTGCAAATTTGGAGGAATGTAAAAAATAATTTCCCAGGAAAGGAACATGAACAGGACTGCCAGAGACAAAGCAGCTGTAATATGTGGGAGAGTTGACAGTAAGATTTTTCCAGTCAAAAGACTCCCACAAAGTGTAGGTAGCTTATAGAGCTGTGAAGCTAGTTGGTGAGTTTTATGCAGAAAGTTGGCTCCTAAAGCAGATAATAGTGTGCAAACTTTTAGTTCTAGGAGGAAGCTCCATTGGCAACAACCAGGAATGGGGTTTTCAAAATATTTCTGGAAAATCCTTTGACATCAACACAAGGATTGCTTATTTGATTGTAACAGTGGATGCTGTGGCAGCTAGAGAAGGCATCAGTTTTGTTGAAGGTGGTGCTTGGAAAGTCATTTAAAATCTGAAGACAGGTCCCTTAAGGATGACTCTCAGGTAATTCTAAAGGAATGCATTCTTATGATGAGTTATGCCTGTCTGGTTCACCTCTACCTAGAGAGGTTTAAAAAGTGGGAAGCATGCCTAGAAAATTCCCATTTTTGTATTGATGTGCACATTTCAGAATACTCCCTTGATTCAGGGAGCACGAAAACAATTTTATTTAGTTTTAAAAGTCAAAATGTATTTTTTACCATTGGATTTTATTTTAGGTCTGTTTTTTGACAGGGAGATTTTATTTTAGGTCTTGCTAGTTAAAATTATTTGTATTGTATTTAATTTTTTAGAGTCAAGGTTATTTTCATAATTCAATAATTGGGATTGTCCCCACGTCAAATTGGATTAGCTCTAGTTCTAAAAGTCTACATAAGGGGGCTATTCTACTCCAATTGGTTAGTTTGCTTGATTAATAAAAATTTCAATCGGAATGACCTCCAATGGCCTGGTATGGATTTAGGACAACTCTAGGTGCTCATAACTAGCTTTTCAATCCTTGCTTCTTGTTAATTCCAAACAATATTTAGTGTTGATTCTTATGTCTATTTATTTTACATTTTGTTTTATCCGCAAATTTCTTGGAAGAAAGAATTTTGTGCTGCACCATTCCCTTTGTTGTAACTATTGTCTCAATTTTCGCTAGAAACACTAAATTTTTACAGAAAAATTCCCAAACTTTCTCACAAACTTATCTTACCGGGATCCATTACAACATAGAAGCTACTTAACTTAGGTGAAAAAGTTGGTGACAGACTTTTCCTTTCGTCTCAGCAGTAATGCTAGGACAATTAACTAAAGCCATAACTTGCCAGCAACTTGTTCATGTGGCAACTTAACTTTTCCTATTATCTCAACAATTTTGGAGCTACATAAACCTGCCACTCACAACTTATCACATGTACAAGGTGTGACAAAAATCTCATGTTTAGTAGTGGCGGAACCACATTATGACTAAGGGGGGCCATGGCTCCCCCAACTTTTTTATAAAAAGTTGATATATATATATATATATATATATCTAGAGAGAGAGAGAGAGAGAGAGAGAGTCCTCTATGAATTATCGTAAATTCTTTGAAAAAAATTCAAGTATATCATTTTGGCGCCTCCTATCCTTCGATTAAAATCGGTTTACAATTCTATTAGTGACAAATTAATTGGATATTCATCAACCTATGATAATCACATAATTATTTAGAATCTCTCTCTCTCTCTTCCAAATCTTCTTAGATTTTCTCTATTTGATTCACTTTTCTATTTTTTCTTTTTACTTCAATTGTTTATGAAAGTTGATGTTTTACGGAATTATCACAAATCCAAAATTATTTTACTCCTTGCATCAATTTCAAGAAGAACACGTGTATGGCTAAAAGCCTTACTCTTTGCAACATATATGGCTACCCTGTGTTTCAAGTACTAGTTTACACTAATGATGTACATAATATGAATATAATATATAAAAATAAAAACGTTCTATTTCTTTCTTTAGTTGGCCCCCAAAGGTTAAAGTCCTGCCTCCGCCACTGGTTTGGCATTTGCTAAGGGTCCTAATTATAATTTATCTATTATTTTTGGTGTATAACACATATGCTTACCGTTTCTTAGATTGTAACAAATGGTATCATGATAATGCTTATACTATTTCAACAACAATTACCAACCTTAATTCCAAATAAGCGATGATCAAATCATGAATTTATACAAAATCAACCAAGTCATGAACACACATTTTCAGTTTCCCCTTTGACCCTATGTCAATTTTATTCTTATTCTGGATTTCTGCCCTCACGAATGAAAACCAAGTAATGTAGTTTGCACCTTTTAAGGACTCAAATTGATTCCCTTCACGAATGATTTTGACATAACCTAAATAAATAAAACCAAAAAACGGTTTGTAGTTTGTACGCTAGTATAACAGATTATAACCATTTATATTGTGAGCTGAATGGCATTTTATAAGGGCCAAAAGAAGTACATCCATTGGGAAATGTATTAAGCATAGCATATTTATCTCCAGCCCTGAATGTCATGGACTCAGACATAGCTGCATAATTGCCCAAATTATGACTTCTCTATGAGAATGGAGAAGTATCATTTCTTCATTTTTAACCTCTATTATTCTGGTCCACACATATTTCCATACCAAAAATGAACATATTTTGATACCATGTCTAAAAATGAGACAAAGCAGTACATATTAACTCAACAGTATAATTATAGTTGAAAAAAAGACAATCCAATTTTTGACAACTTGGCTTGTACTGATTCCATCTGCGGTCAAAATTTCATATGCATGCCCTTTTATCACCTTAAATGATTCATATAATTTTTATTGTTTTAAAGTAAGAAATAACAAAAATTTGTTAAGCCAAGTAGATATTACATTGTCCACTTGAGCATGTCCATGCACGCTCATGTGACTTTCTGGAGCATATTACTGAATTAGGCATCTGTACACGCAAAACTCAATGACTCTCATACACATACACATGGTCACTCACACAGAACAAGAAAGCAGATATATATATTAAAGAGTGGAGGAAGTTCTGGACTTGTGCATCTTGTCATCTTGTGAAGGTGGAGGCATTGAAGGAGATGAGACTACCGCGTGATAAGATGAAGAAGCAAGTTGGGCAATAGCTGGAACGGCACCACCTGTAAATTTTCCAGGAGATACAATTTTCATTAACAGTTTACAGTTCCATCAGACATCCATTAGTAGAAGCAAAATAAACAATGATTAAAGTAAAAAATGTTTTTAGGATAACTAACATCACAACAGTCCTTTTAAAGAGATTCTAGTGTTCACAAAAACTGAAAAAACAACCAAACCATAGAAGACGAATAGGAGATGTCATGGTGCCAGTTGTTAAAGAGGGATCACAGCTCAGAAATATATCTTATCTAGCAAATGCAGGCACTTGAAAAGCATTCATACTTTTCCTAACATCAGTACAAAGCTCCAAAAGTAACTTGGCCAAACTTCCTAAGATTGCCTTGTGGTATCCCAGAGACTGCCAGGTAATAGAATCAGCATTAATAAATTACAGGGCGTTTCAATATCCAATGTGAAAGGAAATTATTCCATTTGGCTTCCACATGGCAAGATCTATAGAGATACCAGTAAAAAACTTAGGTTGTGTTTTATCTTACCCCTCATTTTTAATTGCCCCAAATTAGGGGGAATTTAAATGGAGAGGATTCCACTTATATTAAAAAAAAAAAAAATATTAAACTGTCAATTTTGCCATTATGATGTCAATCCATATCTATTCCTTAAATTAAACAAGAGCGGCTATAATTGTCAATTTATAATGTGTTTTTTTTTTTTTTCCTTTTTATTAACGTCAATTTATAATGTGTTATCATTTCCCGTCATTCCCATTTTAATTTTCATGGTAAATTACAGATACCATCCATGTGGTATACCCTTAAAATATAAAAATATGAAGCCTATCACGTGGTTTATTTTGTGATACCCACCTCCACCGTAATTTGATTTATGAGACATTTTTACTCACTTTAAGAAAGAATTGGAGGAAAAAAATTCGTTCTATTGTCACATATTTGGTTTTGTCTCTAACTTTCTCATTCGATCCTTGTTTGCGCTTTTGTTTGTTCAACAGGTGTAAACTTCAAGGAAAAATGATCTTTTTGCCTTAATTCTTTCCTAACAAGTGTTGTTGGCACTTGTCACATTATCAATGCTGTTAAAGTTAGTGAAAATGCCTCGCAAGACAAATCATAGGAGAAATATCACAAAATAAAGCACAAGATAACTTTAGGGTATGTTTGGTAGACTGTAAAAGACATTGTAGTATAATAGCTAACCTTATGGTTTAGTTATACAGTTGTTTGGCAAAGTTTTTATTACAAGGAATAATTATTCCTTATGAATAGTTCTTCCTTAAAATGAGGAATAGTCATTCCTTACTAAAATGTCTGAATTCCTATCCCTTCACCTAATAACACACTCAATTAAAAAAATTCCCAAAAAATCCCCTCTTACCCGCTTCTCCAAAACTTTCATCTCCCTCTCAAAAATTTTCTATCTCCCTCCCTTTTGAAATATTTTATGTCCCTCCTCTCAAGAATTTTAATCTCCTACAGAGATTTTCTATTTCTATAGGTACGGTCTTTCTCTCCCCTCAGTTGCTGCTCTCTCTTCTTAAGAATTTTTTTCTCCCCTACTAGATCTCTGCAATGCCACAGGTACTGCCCCCCTTTTCTCTCTCTCTACTATTTTTTGTGTTTTCAAAAACTTGTTGGTGTCCTTTATGCGCTTTCAAAAACAAAGCTTAGAAGGACAGAACAAACAAGAAACTTTATTTGCTATTGAATAGGCTGTTCTGAAATTCTATTTTTTTGTTCTGAAACTTTTTGTTTTATATTTGTGATTTCAAAAACAATAAAATAGGAAACAAGCAGATAAAGAGGATAGAGTTGGAAACAATTCAAAGTCTGCTAAGAAGATAAACACCAGAAGATAGATAATAGATGATATGTATAGGATTCAAACTTGTATTTATATATGCCTATTCATCACTTGTAAATTTATTTAAATTATAGACTTATCGTAAATTGTTAAGTGCTATTTATACATTAAATGAAAATCACTCTGGTACGATTGACAAACTAAAGTTTCTCAAATATTTTCATATAGCCTGTTTATGCGCTGCTTTTCATTCTTCTCTCTTTGCGGAAAAATTGAGATTCTTATCGTTCATATTGGGGAAAAATAAAATCATCTCAATTCTTATCGTTCATATTTATTCTTTCTTTAAATTATCATTTTGTTCAATTATTAAAATTGTGTCTAAGCTTTTGTATATTATTTACATTTTATTTATCAACTTCCAATTTTCTTTGTTAGTATTTTAGCTGCATTATGATTTGTCTTGTCTTTTTAGATATGGAATCAAATACACTTAATTCTCAAGATCCTTTTAAACAAAAGTCGACTCCTATTGAAGATTTGAAACTAGTGGAGGCTTTGGTAGAATATCACATGAAAGGGAAGGTAACCCTGAGAATAAGTTTAAGCCTGGACATTTGAAAGTCTTGGAAGGACAAATTTCTGCCAAATTACCTAATGTTGAGTTAAGAGCAAAGTGTTGGCTAATAGGTTGAGGGTGGTTTTGGATAATCTCATATCTGAAACTCAAAATTCGTTTGTTGGTGGAAGGCAGATTCTAGATTCAGTGCTTATTGCAAAATGAATGCCTAGATAGCAGATTGAAGAGCAGAATTCCGGGTGTGGTTTGCAAGCTGGATATTGAAAAAGCCTATGACCATGTGAACTGGGAGGCCTTGTTTTATTTGTTGGGCCAGATGGGTTTTGGATTGAAATGGAAGGGGTGGATTAAGGCATGCGTTTTGAATGTCCGTTTTGAATGTCCTGGTGAATGGATCCCCTGAAGGTTTTTTTGGAAGTTCTCGTGGGTTGAGACAAGGGAACCCACTATCCCCACTGTTGTTTCTTTTGATTATGGAGGTTTTAAGTAGACTCTTGAAGAAGACAGAGGACTGTAATCTTATTCGGGGTTTTCATGTGGGAGCTGTGAACTCTGTTGGGGTGAGTATTTCCCATCTGTTATTTGCTGATGACACTATCTTGTTTTGTGATGCCTCTAAGGAACAACTGCTATCCATAAGGTTGGTGTTGTCTTGTTTTCAAGCCTTTACGGGTTTGAAGGTCAATGTAGGGAAAAGCGAGATTGTCCCTGTTGGGGAGGTGAATAATCTAGATGCTTTGGCTAATATTCTTCATTGTAGTGGGCAATTTGCCTATGAAATATTTGGGGATGCCGTTGGGATCTTCTTTTAAGACAGCCTCGATTTGGAATCCTATTTTGGAGAAAATGGAGAAGAAGCTTTCTGGATGGAAGCATCTCTATTTATCTAAGGGTGGTAGGCTCATGTTACTAAAGAGTACTCTATCAAGTCTCCCAACGTATTTTTTATCTCTTTTTACTATTCCTAAAGCTGTAGCGGCTAGATTGGAAAGTATTCAGAAGAATTTCCTTTGGGGATCTTCTGTGGGGTGCTTCAAATATCCTTTGGTAGCTTGGGATAAGGTGTGTTTACCCGTTGAGATGGGTGGTTTGGGGATAAGAAATGTGGCGCCGTTTAATCAAGCTCTATTAGGGAAATGGCTGTGGAGATATGGTCATGAAGTTACCCATCTATGGCGGCGTGTTATCTCCTCAAAATATGGCGAGGGTCAAGGGGGGTGGAGTACTAATGTTTGCAGGAGGTCTCATGGGTGTGGCCTATGGAGAAGCATTAATGAAGGATGGGAGAGCTTTTCTAAGCATCTGTCTGTTGTAGTGGGCGAAGGTACTCATATCCGCTTTTGGCATGATAGGTGGATTGGTGACACTACTCTAAAAGAACTCTATCCTGAGTTCTATGTGTGTTCAACGGTCAAGGATGCTTGTATCTCTAAGGTTTTGTGAATTCCTGAAGGGGGTACTGTTAGAGTGTGGAATTTAATGTTTTATAGAGCTTTTGAAGATTGGGAGTTGGATGCATCATATTCTCTACTTCAGCTCATCCAATCTCATATTCCTCAGGGTACTAGGAGTGATTCCCTTTACTGGCAACTTAAAGGGGATGGTAAGTTTGACACTCGGTCTTACTACCTTGCAATCTAGGGTGCTTCGATTTCTTTGTTTCCTTGGAAGGGGGTTTGGAAACCAAAGATTCCCAAGCGCGTGGCGTTTTTGCTGGGGACTGCTACGCATAGTCAGACCCTCACTCTGGATAATCTAATGCTTAAGGGTTGCCCATTGGCTAGTAGGTGTTGTTTGTGTTGTTGCGATGAGGAGTCGGTAAATCACCTTTTTCTTCATACCCATTCCCTTTGGACTTTTATGCTTCAGGCCTTTGGTATTCTTTGGGTTATGCCAGGTTCGGTGGCAGGTTTGTTATCTTGCTGGTATCAGTGGCATGGGAAGCATAACTCGGACATTTGGAACTTGGTTCCAAGGTGCTTAATGCAGATTATGTGGTTGGAACGAAATCATCGATCCTTTGAGGACAAAGAGAAGACGTTGGACGAGTTAAAGCTTTTATGCCATCGTAGTCTTTTGGAGTGGTCTCGTTGTTGGGGTTTTACTGATTGTTCTTCTCTCTCTGAGTTTTTGTCCTCCCTTAGCTTAGTTTCCTAATTTCCCTTGTTGTTCATCATCATGAACGTCTTGTATTTATCTTTTTTCTATCATTTATAAAAGTTTTATGCTTACCTATAAAAAAAAGAGCAAAGCCAGATATTGAATCAAGATTGAGAACTTTGATAAAATTGAGTATTTTACCACTGTTCAAGTAAGATTGTAGTTTGTTGGTCAAATTTTACAACTATGGGACACTTGATTGAAACCCAAAAGATTTTTTGAAAGACCAATTGATTACTTATGTAGCTACTTCTGTACAATGAAATAAAAGCAATTTTATTTACAAAAAAGAAGAATAAGAGAGATTGGGTTTGTTGGAGGTCCTCTGTTCAAGATTGGATCCGTTAAACTAATCCTTATCAAGTGTATTTGTAATTTTATATTAAGGGTATTTTAGACAATTTAATTTAATGTACTTTTATTCCATTGTCTTCAAGTTTTCTGTCATCAAACAAATGAATAGTAATAAGTATTATATTACAACATCTTGTATTCCTTGTAATACCTATTCCTATTCCTATGTAATCACCATTACAGCCTATCAAATGTGCCCTTAATGTTTCAAAGTATGTCACAGGAATAGAATTTGTAATTCGTCCTAATTATTTAAGCATCCAAACAAAGGGGAGAGAGATATATTTCCCTACACCTACATAATTTTTAAAAGATCCAAACAAGGCAAATGGTTTCCATTCCCCTCCTCTCTCCTCTCCTTCCCCCTTGCACTGTCTACTCTCTCCTCTCTCCAAAATCCAAACACACAATCTATGCTGAGGAATTAGAGTCCCCATTGAAAAAGGAAATAAATCGCTATTTGTTGTCATCTATTTGACAGATGTAATTGTATTTTCAGTAAAAGATGTAGCTCCCTATTTTTATTATTGGAGGAGGGTTACATAGCTCTTCTCTTGTCCTAATGAGTCCCTGGCCAGTTATAAGTATGCCTCTTGAGGGTTTTCTAATAGTAAAATCTCATTAGGCACCAAGGTTTTTTTTTTAAAAATTTTTTTAAATTGGTAAGCTACACACTTTTTTTATTTTTATTTTTATTTTAAAGGTATTGATTGGTAAGCTACACAAACACCATGGGTCTTGAACTAACAACCCCATTATTACGGGAGAGTAGAACTATAGCTCATTGGTCTAGTTAGGAACCAAGATAATACTTAATTGGCTTCGACAAGACAAATGGCCATGAAAAGCTTGCTCAACTTAATGCATAGGCCAAGGGTTTTGAAACCGAGTTCTCAGAGAAAAAAACAAAAAAACCAATCTATTTATCTATCAGAATTTTGTTTAGTCAGAGAACAATAATGAGCTCTCCAGCATTTCAAGGGGAGACACTAGGTATCAAGCACACTATCAATTTAAATTTCTTTTTCTTTCTATCATATACATAAAGAAGAGAGAAAACAGTTATCCAAAATGGGATAGTCCTGAAGACTAGTGAGTGAACCAGTAAGATTATCAATTAAGGTTTAAGAAGCCACACCATTTAACCGAACAAAAAAAAAAAAGAAGACACGCAATTTAAGGATGAATCTATAAACAAGCATACCAAACCATAATACATTGCTCTACATTTAACAGTCAACATAGCTTGTCAAATCACTAGAAAGTCCTGACATATTTTATAAGTAAACTTCCCAATTAGCATGGAGGATTGAACCTTTGTTCTACCACTTACATAGAGAAAGACCTAACGTTACTCTTGACACACAAGAAGAAATGAACCCATTTTTACTAAGGCGGACAGCCCAGATGGGGAGAAAATCCAATTTCAAACATAACTATTGCTTTCCTTATAACTTGCATATGGAAGTACCCAAGTCAAATTCCAGACAATATAAAACATGTATTAGTGATTTCAAATATGTTCCCAAGAAAAGTTAGGGGCACCTATTAAAAACAATTCTTCACATGAGTTACTTTGGACAAAAAAAATTTTAATTCCATGTAAGTAATGGACACTACTCCATATAAAACTTATATCGCATACCTAATAGGCCAAAAACTACAGCCCAGGAACGACAGAGGTCTCTGCTGAAGGAGATTATTAGGCAATGATATAAGAGGTATTTTTTTAATATAGTATCAGAAAATTCCATGCATTAATTATCACAAAAAAAAGGATCAAACTATCAATTCAACAATATTGAGAACATTACTACATAAACTAGAGCCAAGAAAGAAAAAAAGGAATAGGGAAAATCTCTGACCTGCCAATCCTGCACAAGCTGAAGAGAATACGATCACAGGTGGTGCCTGCATTTTAACAAGGTTTTAGGTACATAAGAGAGAGTAAACATCTAAATATTTAGCTGAAACGCATGCACAAAATAGCCAAATTCAGGAGTGTTCTGAGCCCTATGAATTCTAAAATAAAAAATCCAAATAATAATTATAATTAAAAATGAAAGGATAAGACCGGCTTTTTTTGAGAAATATGACCCTTTGGTCCTTACCATGGTGTTATCTACAAGTCAAAAAAGTTTCTTCAATTAATGTATGTGGTGCACCAATGGACAAGACAAATGGGGTTTTCGATCCAAGAAGAATCACTCTTGACCTTGAGGACACAATGGCCAAAAGCTTAAGGTAAAGGCTCCCAAGGGGAAAGAAAAAAAAATAAAAAAATAAAATCCCTATTTTCTAGTCCAAGTTTCAAAGAAGCATATAAGAGGAGTCAATTGATTGGTAAGGGATTGACAAGCATAAAATCAGCTTCAACAGCAAGAAACATGCCTTAGTGCCTCATGTGGTCAATTGATGCCCTCAAGGGCTTTGGGAAATCAAATGAACACTGTCCCATTGTAATGCATAGTTATCAACATTTTGCTGATCTATGAATGTAGGCCCTTGGACCAGATGGGTTTACTATGGCCTTCTTTCAGAATGCTGGAGTGTTTTAGAAAGGGATATCATGATTTTTTTTCACGGATTTTCATAGCCAGTGTGTTTTTGAGAAATCTCTTAATGCCACTTTTCTATGTTTGATCCCTAAAAAGTCTAATACAGTCAATATTATAGACTTTCGTCCTATTAGTCTTGTGGGCAGCCTTTATAAGGTTTTGGCTCATAGACTCCAAGGGGTTTTGGATAAGCAGATATCTGATTCTCAGAATTCTTGTGGGAGGGAGACTAATTCTTGATTCGGTTCTAATTGCTAATGAAGGCTTAAATAGAAGGTTGAAGAGTGGCACTCCTGGTGTTATAGTTAAGCTAGACATTGAGAAGGCTTATGATTATGTGAACTGGAATGCCTTATTGTATCTTATGGAAAGGTTGGGCTTTGGAGAGAGGTGGAGTGTAACTGGATTAAGGCATGTATTTCTACAGTTAAATTCTCAGTTTTAGTCAATGAGTCTCCTGCGTGTTTTTTTTGTAGTTCTTGTCGTATTCGCCAAGGGGATCCTTTGTCTCCGCTTTTATTCCTTTTGGTTATGGAAGCGTTGAGTAGACTGTTGAAGAGAACGGAAAATGGTGGTTTTCTTTGTGGTTTTCAAGCGGGGTCCCATAGACAACAAGGTGTGCATATCTCTCATCTACCTTTTGCTAACGATACTATATTGTTCTATGATGCTTCTAGGGAATAGTTATTATACATTCAGATGGTGCTGATCTTCTTTGAAGCAATTACGGGCCTAAAAGTTAATGAAGGCAAGAATGAGATTGTTCCTGTTGGTGATGTTGGGAATTTGAATGTTTTGGCTCGTACCCTTTGTTGCAAGGTGGGTACTCTGCCTATGAGATATCTGGGCATGCTTCTCGGGGCCCAGTATAAGGATTCGTCGATATGGAATCCTATTATAGAAAAGATAGAGAAAAGGTTGTCTGGTTGGAAACGACTTTATTTGTCGGAAGGTAGCAAGCTTACTTTGTTAAAAAATACTCTCTCAAGCCTTCCCACCTACTTTTATCTTTGTTTACTATCCCTCAGGCTGTGGCAACTAGAATAGAAAGGATTCAGAGGAATTTCCTTTGGGGTGCCTTAGAGGATGTTTTTAAATATCCTTTAGTTGCTTGGGATAAGGTCTGTTTGCCAATTGAGTGTGGTGGTTTAGGGATCCATAGGATTATGTTGTTTAACAAGGCCTTGCTTGGGAAGTGGTTGTGGCGTTTTGGGAAAGAAAGTAACAGATTTTGGCGTCAGGTTATACCAGCCAAATATGGTGAGGCGAGAGGAGGCTAGTGCACTAGAGGGGTAAGAGGTTCACATGGGTGTGGGATGTGGAGGAGTATTAAGGAAGGAATAGAGAAGTTCTTTAGTCAGATTCTGCATAATGTGGCGAAGGGTTGCCATGTTAGTTTTTGGCATGATCCATGAAGTGGGTCTATTCCTTTGAAGGAAATCTTTCCTGCTATGTTTGCTTGCTCTTTATCTAAAGAAGCATGGGTCTCTAACTTGGTAGTATCTGCTTCAGAAGGAGGTAGTAGGAGCTGGAACTTACTTTTCCATCATGGTCCTCAGGATTGGGAGGCAAAAACTGTTTATTCCTTTTTTGAGCTTATTTATTCCTCTATGTCGAGGGGTGAGGGGGATGATCACCCGGTTGGAGATTGACTACATTTGGGGTATTTGATGTGCGCTCTTTTTATAAGCTGTTGTCTGGTCCTAACACTGATGAATTTCCTTGGGAGTGCATTTGGTGTGCAAAGGTGCCTAAACGGGTGTCTTTCTTATGGACAACAGCTAATGATGGGCTACTCACCATTGATAATCTTGCTAAGAGAGGTCAGTCCCTGGTTAATAGGTGTTGTTTATGCTATTGCAATGGGGAATCAATGGATCACCTTCTTCTTCATTGTAAGTTTTCTCATGCCTTATGGTGTGAAGCTTTTGCAATGTTTGGGATCCAATGAGTAATGCCAAGGTTAGTTAGCTTTTTTTTCTTTATCTGGAGAAACTAGTTTGGAAAGCATCTTTCAACCATTTGGAATATGGTCTCAGCATGTTTAATGTAGTTAGTTTGACAGGAATGCAATACCTGCATTTTTTAAGACAAGGAGAGAACATTAGATCACCTAAAATCTCTCCTCTTTGGTGCTTTGTTTCATTGGGCTCGTATTTGGGGGTGTACGAATTGTATTTCTTTATCTGAATTCTTAGTCTCTATTTCCTTTAGTTCTTGATTAGATTGTATTTGTTTCTTGTTCAAAATGTTCACCATCGTGAACATGATGATCAATTTTTTTTAATAGAAGTCTTATTAGCTATAAAAATAAAAATAAAAATGAATATGGCATTAAAATGCAAATGGCATCACGTGTAGAAATAGATGGTTCCATGCGAATCTATCATTGTCACTTTATTGGAGGCAGATCTAGATAAATCCTCTGCTCTGTTGACCATCACAAACAAGCTCAAACCTACCTTCAGCATTCAACCATAACCCTCTCTTAAATGAGACTCTTACATTTGCTTAAACACAAATAAATAAGTAAACAGATGATGTCTCGACAATACTGTTCATGCCACCCCATTCTGTGGACCCCTGTTTAGTGATAAATTGTACTCCTACAACAGACATGCCCTAACTTAACATAACAAAAAGCATAGAAACACCCCCCCTCCTCCCCCACCACCACCATAAAAATAAAAAATAAAAAAATAAAAGGAGTGGAGGTGTGTGAAACGGAAGTGAACCACAATGTGCTTCATGTCTTCACAGTATCTACCTCAGCTTGCTTCATTCAAGAAATAAAAAAGGGGACAACTATAAAGGATCCCTATTTAAGTTGTTAAGCAATTTCGAAGGAACTAAAGTCATAGAAAAAGACATGCATGTGCACACACATACACCCAGGCTAAGATCATACACACCCACACAGATACCCCTACAATATCATGGTTACCAGCACACATTGATTACCTATATAATAAAGATTAAGATTGTTGCTAGGACACCTCGTTACCTAAGAGGTTTATTCCTATTTTCATATGATAGTCATGACGAATAAGAAAACCTATATAATTTTTTGAGGAATTTAAGATATTAAGATACACCTCCAAAGTATAGGACTGCATGGACTTCAAAATAAACAAAAAAAAGGGTGTGACGGGGGAACAAAAGAGACTAATAAGCACAAAAGAAGTTCATCCATATTGAAAGCATTGAGAAGGAGCTTACACCAATGAGAAAATGCAACCACATAGGGCCTTTTACCCACCTCCGGACTTTTGGCATTACTGAAATGGCAAACAAACAAAGCAATGAATCTCTTGATCATTGTTCATGCCTCCATAATAACACATCCATTTGCTCACTTAAGTCAATATTTACTCACAAAAGCCAAATATAAAATAAGAAAACAAAGATATATGTTGACTAATGAACAATAGTTGCATTCACATATGATGAAACATTACATGATAAGCTTCACGGTTCATATTCATATATAATAAAATAGTTTTCCAGAGCATATTTGTGCAGGAAGCATGGAGACAAAAAGGAATTACGAAGTGAATCAGAGGCTCATAAGGTTTTTGAAGGGTTGAGAGGGAAGGGGGATGAGGGTAATAGATGTAGATGTAGATGTCCTTAAGAAATTAAAATTCCTTTGTCTTGAGACTCCTATTAACATCTCTTTACTAGTTGTGGACATCATATTTTATTAACAGGCATTAGAATATCTCTTGCTCATATAAGACAGCTTTCTTTTCTTGGGAAGTAGTATTATGAAAATCATAACGGTGGATCATTTACCAGTCATAAGTGGGTATTTCACATTGTTGTGTTTGCAAGGAGAATAAGAGTCGGTCAAACACATTTCTAGAATTATTCAATGACAACAGCCTTCATGGAGTAACAACTCTATCATTTTGGTGTTTACAGATTGCTTCCTAAAGATGCTAATGATATCTTTCTTAATTGATATATTTTTCCTTCTGTAAGTATCTTTGGTGGTTGGTTGTTGGAGGCCCCTAAGGACCCCATAGGACTGCATTTAGTTGCCATTAAAGCAATAAAGACCATCGTTCTAGATACACATTTGCATATGCCTACCAAAAGAATCATCGAGTAGTGAAGGTTTACCAAGCTGTGAAGCTAATGAATTGAATAAAATACAAGATAAAGAAATCAATAAAAATCTTTATAATGAACAAAAAAATGTATATAATACCGTGGTTGAATCCATAGAATGCACTTGTTGTACCACCAACAGCTGAACCAATCTGCAGCATAAGAGAACACCACCAATAAAACCCAACACCCAAAATATGAAGCAAAATTCAGAGAACCTCATTGAAACATTTAAACATGGCATTAGGTATGATATAACAGGTTATAATCTGAACAAACCTATTGAAGCTAATTCACCAATTCGCCAAAATTATTAGAATTTAAGGGAAAAAATCGATTTGTAAGAAGAAAGGTCATGACTGATACAATAAAACACAACACCTAACACCCAAAATAGGAAGAAAAATTCAAATAACCCCATTGAATTATTAAATTATGGCATTGGGCTTTTTTTCACAAATGTTGGAGTGTTGTGGAAAAGGATGTCATGGATTTCTTTGACTATTTTCATCGGCACTCTATGTTTGAACGGTCTTTGAATGCTTCGTTTCTCACTCTAATTCCCAAGAAGTGTAATGCTGTTTCCATTAAGGACTTTCACCCCATCAGCTTGGTGGGTAGTGTGTACAAGCTACTATCCAAGGTGTTGGCTAATAGATTGAGGGCGGTTTTGGATAATCTTATCTCAGAGTCTCAAAATTCGTTTGTTGGCGGAAGGCAGATCTTGGATTTAGTGCTTATTGCAAATGAATGTCTGGATAGTAGGTTGAAGAGCAGATTACCGAGTGTGGTTTGCAAGCTTAACATTGAAAAAGCATATGACCATGTAAACTGGGAGGCCTTGTTTTATTTGTTGGGCCGGATGGGTTTTGGGGTGAAATAGAGGGGGTGGATTAAGGCTTGTGTTACTTCTGTCCGTTTTTCTGTTCTGGTAAATGGTTCCCCTAAAGGTTTTTTTGGTAGTTCTCGTGGATTGAGACAAGAGAATCCATTATCCCCGCTTCTGTTTCTTTTGATTATGGAGGTTTTGAGTAGACTTTTGAAGAAGTCAGAGGAGAGTAATCTTATTCGGGGTTTTCAGGTGAGCTCTGTGAACTCTGTTGGGCTGCGTATCTCTCATCTGCTATTTGCTGATGACACTATCTTATTTTGTGATGCCTCTAGGGAACAGCTACTGTCCATAAGGTTGGTGTTGTCTTGTTTTCAGGCCTTTATGGGTTTGAAGGTCAATGTTGGGAAAAGTGAGATTGTCCCTGTTGAGGAGGTGAATAATCTAGACGCTCTGGCTAATATTCTTCAATGTAGAGTGGGTAGTTTCCCTTTGAAATATTTGGGGATGCCGTTGGGGACTTCTTTTAAGACAGCTTCGATATGGAATCCTATTTTGGAGAAAATGGAGAAGAAGCTATCTGGGTGGAAGCGTCTCTATTTATCTAAGGGTGGTAGGCTCATGTTACTTAAGAGTACTCTCAAGCCTCCCAACGTACTTTTTATCTCTTTTTACTATTCCTAAAGCTATGGCTGCTAGATTGGAAAGTATTCAGAGGAACTTTCTTTGGGGGTCTTCTGAGGGGAGTTTCAAATATCCTTTGGTGGCTTGGGAAAATGTGTGTTTACCCGTCGAGATGGGTGGTTTGGGGATTAGAAGTGTGGTGTCTTTTAATCAAGCTTTATTAGGGAAATGGTTGTGGAGATATGGGCATGAAGATACCCATCTTTGGCGGCGAGTTATCTCCTCAAAATATGGTGAGGGTCAAGGGAGGTGGTGTTCTAAAGTGTGCATGAGGACTCATGGGTGTGGCCTATGGAGAAGCATTAATGAAGGGTGGGAGAGCTTCTCTAAGCATCTGTCTTTCGTAGTGGGTGAAGGCACTTGTATATGCTTTTGGCATGATAGGTGGATTGGTGATAATTCCCTAAAAAATCTCTATCCTGATCTCTATGTGTGTTCAGCGGTCAAGGATGCTTGTATCTCTGAGGTTTTGTGGATGCCAGAAGGAGGTGCTGTTAGAGTATGAGATTTAAGGTTCTATAGAGCTTTTGAAAATTGGGAGCTAACTGCATCTTATTCCCTACTCCAGCTTATCCAAACTCGTATCCCTCGGGGTGATAGGAGAGACACCTTTTGTTGGCGGTTAAAGGGTGATGGTAATTTTGACACCCGGTCTTATTACCATGCGATTCGAGATGCTTCGAATTCTTTGTTTCCTTGGAAGGGTGTTTGGAAACCAAAGATTCCTAGGTGAGTGGCGTTCTTTTTGTGGACAGCTGCTCATGGTCGGATCCTCACTTTGGACAATCTAATGCTTAGGGGTCGCCCGTTGGTTACTTGGTGTTGTATGTGTTGTTGTGATGGGGAGTCGGTTGACCATCTTCTTCTTCATTGCCCTTTTACTCATTCCCTTTGGACTTTTATGCTTCTGGCCTTTGGTATTCATTGGGTTATGCCAGGATCAGTGGCGGGTTTGTTATCTTGTTAGCATCAGTGGCTTGGAAAACATAATTCAGACATTTGGAATTTGGTTCCAAGATGCTTAATGTGGATTGTGTGGTTGGAACGAAATCGCCGTTCCTTTGAGGATAATGAGAAGACTTTGGACAAGTTAAAAGTTTTATGCCAACGTAGTCTTTGGGAGTGGTCTCGTTGTTGGGGTTTTACTAATTGTTCTTCTCTCTCTGAGTTTATGTCTTCCCTTAGCTTAGTTTCCTGATTTCTTGTTTTGTTGTGCTGTTTGTTCTTTTTTTTCTTCTTTTTTTTCTTGTTGTTCATCATCATGAACAACTTGTACTTTTCTTTTCTTTTTTCTCTTTTTTAATAAATTTCTCTTTATCTATCCAAAAAAAAAAAAAAAAACAAAGCATAATCTGAACAAACCCATTATAGCAAAATCACCAAATCATCCCAAATTAATAGTATTTAGGGAAGAATTTATATCCGGATGAAGAAATTACCATGGAAAAGCTATCCCTGATAAATGGTGGAACAGTCCACTCACTAGTTTCCTGCAATCAAGAAGCACTATAAAAGGACTTGAAAATTATGAAGCAAAAAAAAAAGGGGTGTGGAAATAGATTATAGAAAAAGAAAAAAGTTTAGAACTTTCACCATGTCCTTGGAAAGAGGACCTGCACAGTGATGACATCTCATGTCAATAGTACTCGCTTTCGATCCTGACATTCCCTTCTCAATTCTCAGTTCCAACTCATTGACTGCTCTTTTTTTTGTCTTAATTTGAAAACCCACAGTACCTTAGAGAAACAACAAGTAGTACAGTAAGTAACCCAAATTCAGAAACTGAAATCTAAAGTAATAAATCAATAAAATGATGATACCCATTTGACAATATAAGCAAAAAATAAAATTCCTGGTCTAAATTTATTAACTTGGAAACAAATGTGCATGTAACAATCAAATTTGAGCATCAAATGAAATGAAAACTCATCTGTTCTGTCCTCTTACCATGACAGATCCCCAAAGAGAGAGAGAGAGATGTAGGTCGATGAAATAACCCAAATAAATGGAAGGAGATCATTAAAGGGGGGAAAAAAAAAAAAAAAAAAGACACAGGACACGGACACAGGTACAAATACGACACAAGTATGGATACGGGGTATGGCATTTTTTGAAAAATAAGGATACGACACGGCATAGATACGGCAATTAAATAATTAATTAAAATTTATATTTAGGCATATTTTTTAATATTTTTAGACATAAAATACGTTTATATCTAGAATTTAAATTATGTAAGAACTACAAATAAGTAAAATAACACCCAAAGTAGTACAATAATACACAAAATGTTTAGAGTACAAAACAAAAGTTTAAATAAGCTACATTCAACATCAAACTAAAAACATAAAAGGAAAACATTATAATTTATAAGGCAAAAGGCTGAGTAAAGAAACAAAAAAAAAAAAAAAAATCAATCCACATCAAGCATTTTTTTTTCTTCTAATGCTATTGTTTTTTCGGCTAGCTGGATTTGGAAGGCAAATTTGTTGCCAAAAGTTAGATTTTTTCTTTGGTTGTGTGCCCACAATAGTATCGGTGTTAAAGTTTGTCTAGGAAGAAGAGGAGTGGTTCAAGATGAAGTGTGTCCTGTTTGCTGCAATGGGGATGAAACTATATTGCATGCCTTGAGGGATTGCTCCCACTTGAAGCATGTGTGGAATCAACTAGGGGTCACGGCTTCTAATCATGAGTTTTGGCATGTTAATTTGGTGGATTGGCTGTCACTGAATGTAAGGAAGAATGATAAGCTGCATGGTTCGGGTACCCCATGGAAAATTGTGTTTACCTTTGCTATTTGGATCATTTGGAAGAGTAGAAATGATAACGTTTTCAATAGGAAAGGTCAGAGTCCAAATTTGGCAAGGGATATTGTGTATCAAGCAAAGGAGTATCTTCATTGTGTGGCTGCACCAAGATTGCAAACACGTAGAGTCCTAAGGAGCATTCCATGGGAGAGACCTGAGCAAAGGTGGAGGAAGTTGAACACGGATGGGGCTTGCAGTGAGCTTCGCGGTCTGGCTGGTTGTGGGGGAGTGGTAAGGAATGAGGATGGGCAGTGGGTAGCTGGTTTTAGCAAGCGTATTGGGATCACTAACAGTTTTGCCGCTGAGCTGTGGGGGCTGTGTGAGGGCCTCAAGCTGTGCTGCAACTTAAATATCCACTGTCTTGAAGTTGAGATGGATGCCAAGTCCATTGTTGAGGTGCTTCAGAATGCAAGTTATGTTAACTATGTTATATCCCCTATTTTAGATGACTGTAGCCAATTGATTACACGGTTCCACAATGTCCGTATTAAGCATTGCTTCCGGCAAGCTAATCATTATGCTGATGGCTTAGCTAGGATGAGCTTTAGGTTGAATACTGATTTCATTATTTATGATAGTCTGCCTGTGGACATTTTAGATGTGTTTGAGGGAGACCTCAATGGGATGAATTTCAGCAGGATTTGTCCTGAATCTTGATTTGGTGCTTAGTTTTTTTTTTAATGCTATCGTCTTTCATCAAAAAAAAAAAAAAACTAAAAATTAAAATATATATATATATATATACACATAGTATAACACGGTGAGAGTGGGATTAAAAAAAAAAAAGCACGTGAGAAAGAAAGTTATAACTTATAAGTAAGTACAGTAACAACTGTTACCCACCCAAAGTAGAAAAAAAAAATTAAAAAAAAAGGAAGAGAAATCACAAAACAAAGAGCCTATCCACGCCGAGAGAGAGAGAGAGAGATCGGAAGGGACAAAGGGCACAACGACTGTCTATGGAGCTCGCCAATCGGCCCGATTTAGCACCGGCAAGGGACAGATTGCAGCGGGCAGAGGGAGGGTTGGGTTGTGGGTTTCAACTTTCACGGTAATGATTTCTCAAACTCAAGCTTTTTTGTTTTAGAGTATATCACAAAATTAATGGTAATGGTTTGTCCATCTGTCAAAATCTGTGAATTTTTGTTTTTTTTTTTTTTCACTGCTGGCGTGTCTGCTGTGTCAGCGCCGCGTCGACGCCATGTTGGAGAAGTGAAAAAAAAAAAAAAAAAAAAAAAGACACCACTTGGACACTGGAGTCCGGCAAGTCTTACCGGTATTGGTGTCCGACACGTGTCAGACACCGGTACTTTGCCAAAAATGGCATGTTGGTGCAACCTAGATGATAAGTACTTGTCACATAAAAGTCTTGATTGAGTTGAAACAAATTCTCACTTTGTATATTGCACATCTATAAACTTTATTGAATTATTCTAGTTATAGATATGATTCAATAATGTAGGAACCTTTCTAAGGAAGAGCCCTTTAGATTTGCCTCTAACCAGTAAAACCGACAAGCAACTAACTCTAACCGCCAGAACTAGTTGCCGGGTAATTCAGGGACATTCATAGATGGTCCTTTATTCATTTAAAGAAAATATGAGCTCCTTGTGTCATACACTCATACTATACTACTGGCTTTCACACAATCATGTAGGTGTTTCTTTGTATGAAATTGGACATTGGATAGATGTGATTGCAAATTCTATGGCTAAGATTGAGGGCTTAAAACAGCAAGAAAAGATAACTCAACTTACTTAACTATAAATGTTTCCCAATCCTTCCATTCCATAAATTCCTAAAAAAAAACAAGGTAATCAAGGAGTACCAATAGATCCTAGAAGCAAAGCCATTGGAATATGATCACATGGGATTAGATGTTAGGAATGGAAGATAGATCATCTATAGAGGGAAAAAACATAACAAAATATGGGTTAAAAATACAAAACAACTTGAAAAGAAAAGCAAAAGGCAAGCAAAGCTACCAACGCAATGGTGTCGCTTTCTACATCTTATATACTGCCAATAAAGATTCACTGATCTTGGTCCTTGAGGTCAGTGGAGACAAGCAAGGAGATGACTAGGTGAGATATGAGGAAAGAGAGGGTCTGCCGTGGAGAATAGAGAACAAAGGATGGCTTAATATTTAGGAAGGAGAAGATGGGTTAGGAAAATAAGAACTTGAAAAGGAGAGGTTTTAAAGTGAGAGTTAGACAAAATGAGATATTATGCTACTAAAAGACTTCACCACACTTTTTATTTGAAAAACATATTTTCAGGTAGAAGAAAAAACAAAATGACTTTTAAGCCTAGGAAGCACGGGTGCGGATTTGGGTTTTGGTGCGGGTGCGGTGTGGCGTCAGGGCAATTTTTGAAAAAGTAAGACACAGGTGTGGTGGGATACGTTTTTTAATTAAATATTAAATATATTGTTATTTATATTTTCTATATATTGCTAAACATTTTTTTTTTTCATATAATGGTAAACATATATCAATTTAAGAGCAATAGGAGATAATAAAGTGAGAATTGAGATGATTTTTGGGTTATAGTCTTCACTTCTTCCTTGTAATTTTGATACGCTGCCCTTTCAATTTCAACTACTTCATCAACAGTTTCCATCTCTTTCGAGTCTTGTTGCATTACTTCAAGCTTCCCTTGATCACTTGCATCTATCTTTAACTCAGCATCCCCTATGTTGCTCACTAGACAACTTGTACCTTTGAAAAAGTCAATAGAGTACTCATGCATAGGACATAAGGGCTTTGATAAATCTTTCAAAGACAAATCAGTGCAATCTTTGAAAAAATCTGCTGGAATTTGAGGCACTTCTATAGGCTGGTCAGGTTTTATTTTGGTAGCTTCTATTGCTACACCATAATTTTTAGCTTCTAGATCTTTTCCTTCAAAAACTTTTGGCTTTGATACTTTAAATTTATCCATCTCAGCTAAGGTCATAGATTTGAAAACAACCTCCTTCTTACCAACTATTAAAGCATAGGTGTTTTCTCCCCCATAATGTTTTACATTTCGGTCAAAGAGCCAAGGTCGACCAAGAAGGATATGCATAAAGGATATGTATAACTTTCATAAGAATTATATCACACATGATAGAATCACTATAAATACCGCAAGAAAAAGATATAAGGCATCTATGAGTTACCGGAATAGGAGTGTTGTCTATCCAAGCCACTTTGTATGGTTGAGGATGAGGTTCAACTAGAAGCTTAAGGCGTTCAACCATGGAAGATGACACAACATTCATGCAACTTCCCCCATCAATAATAAGCTTCTTTGCTTGGTTTCCACAATGAACCAACATCTGAAATATTGAAGTTTGCCTCCAATCCTCTTTCTCTGCTTTAGGGACTGCTAAAATATGTCTCACAACAGATAACTATAGATAAAAGAGAAGTATCCACTTCATCCTCCTCCAAGTCATCCATAGCAAAATCTCCATAATCAAATGCATCCTCCATATTACCTTCATCTTGCTCACAATCACTCAATTTCCCCCTAAACAATCTCCCTGATCGTGTAGACATGATGCAAAATCCCTGCTCTAATACCAAACTGACATAGGACAAGGGGGAACAACAAAATCTGATTTAGAACACCAGGGGCAGATCTGGTATAGCTTGGGTTTTGAAGAATTAGGGTTAGGTTTTGGTGGGGAATAGGTTAGAAAATAATACGAATTATAGGGTTTCCAAAGGGGACAAGGATTAGTAGGGTTTTAGAATGAAAACAAATGTGAAAATCAATATTTGGGTTGCTGTGAACAGTGATGTGAATAGTAACCGTGAATGGTAAAATTAAAGAAAATAGATAAATTATAGGCATCACACCTAGACTTCCTAAGCATCACACCCAGAGTTCCTTGGCATCATAACTCGGAGAAGGTTGCATCACACAAACCATAAGAAAGCTTCATAGCTCTTAAATTCTGAAAACATTAATTAATAATTCCCCCAATAGAAAGTACTACAACTCTTTAAATAAAAAACTAATACCTAATCCTAGTTGAACTAGGATTTCTTAAAACCCTAATAAGACTTGGACTTGGACTCAAGCTTTTACTAATAAGCCCAACTAAATAACCAAACTTAAAATAAAGCCCAAAAGAAGATCTAATGGACTGTTAGCACTAGGACTGAGCACTTGACCCGGCCCACCCGAAACCCGGCCCGACCCGAACCGACCCGATAGGTTTTGGGCGGGTCTGAGAATATTCGGGTTGGGTTTCGGGTTTCATTTTCGGGTTATTATCGGGTTCGGGTCGGTTTCGGGTCATATAAAATACCCTAAGTCTGAACCGATTTCTGTGATTTTGAAAAAAAAAAAACCCTACGTTGGTCTCTCTTCAGTCTCCGCCTCCCTCAACTCTTCGCCTCCCTCATCTCTCTCTTTATTCCTCAAAAGCTTAAACCTCATCCTTACAAGCCAGTTTCAAGCTATTTGCTCCATTTTTTTTAAGGACCCATTTCGATTTTTTTTTCAGGTTTTTAACTAAAGAGCTCTTCTGCCTCTCTCTGGGGTTTCACTATTTTGCATTTTCGCAAAGGTAAAAGACCTCTCTGCCAATGTTCTTTACAAGTTCTGAATAATGTTGATTCTGATTCATCTGATCACTGAGATAAAAGCTATTGAACCCAGAAAAAACAAAAGGAATGGTGTGTGAATTATGAGCCAAGAAAACAGTAACATATAGCAGTTAGATATAGAAAAATTAATGTAGCTAAAGGTTTTAGAAACAGAGGAGGTTGGCAAGTATGATTCTACTATGCTACTTATTCATTTTGTGGCAACAATCAGTTGTTATGGGATGTTTCTATTAATGGGTATTTGCTAATTGTAGAGATGAATGTGGGATGTTTAGAAATGCAATACAAGGAAACTTTTTGTTGAAGTTGAGCGTAGCGAATGTAGATGCAATTATAACTGTGAATTTTATTATTAATTGTGGGTTCAGCCTCTAGAAAGGATCTAAGAAGTGGAATTATTAACATTGTTTAGATTTAGGTCCAATGAAGAGTGGATTTGGCGACCCAAACCTTTCAAATCTCACCTGCCAAGGGCTGGAATTTTTACTGTTTATTTGTATATTTATCAAAATTTTCACCTTTGAAAATTATGAGGAACCCTTTATTGTAAAGGTCAGCTACTGCCATATCAAATTAGTTGGGGGGAATTTTCGGGTTCAGTTGAGCAGTTACAAGTTTTGGAAGGATTTTTGTTTAGTAGTTACATACTATTTGCTTACTACTATTTTTTTTTTTTTTGGTAAAAGACCTCTCTGACAGTTTGAAGAGAATTAAGGTTAGTTGGCCTCTCTAATCAATTTCTTTGATTAAAGGTGTCAGTACCAATTATGGTTAGGAAACAATAGGCCATCGTCTTTGATTGGTTTGTTTTCTTAAAATCCTACTGTATCGTTTTTCTTGATCTGGTTGGTTGTTTTGATCTTAGTTATGTTGAATGGGATATAAGTATATCTTAGAAATTTGACTTATGTTAAATGACTTGTTTATTATTGATTTTTCCCCCTTGGTGCTGTAGGTGGAAAATATTGGAGCAACTTTCACTTGGAGATTGGAAATGGAAGCTCTTTTGTAATTACTTTAGCTTGTAATTCTGATGTTCAATGATCTGGAGATATCTTAGCAAGTTTTTCATTCTTTAATTTAGGTGATGCGATTTGCACATTAATTGTTTGGTCAAAAGTTGAGTTAATGAAGTCGTACATAGAGTTTTTCAATGCTTTATCTGGGATTTGTTGGGTATTGGATCTTATAAACAGTGAAAACAAGGCTGATTAGTTCTTTCTTTGGTGGGATTTTTTGGGTGCATTTTTGTTGATGGCCAGTTGACTGAGGTTGTTGAAAGTCTAAAGGACAATGAACCATTTCTGGATTCTGTGCTTGTGCATATGGGAAGTATGTATTAAATTTTGAGGAAGTTTGAGAAATCATTGCTTCTGTACCGGAGATCTATTGATATTCTGGAGAACAGATACGATAATTGGAGCCTGAAGGCCCTAAACTTTCATATAGTTGTTATTGTGTATGTGAAAGTTTAATAGTCATAAATGTGGCTTGCTAAGGAGATTTTAGCTTTTATTTTCTACTGTTAATAGCAGATTCAAATGGTTAAATAGTATGATTTTTTTAAAAATGATTTGATATTGGATTTTTTATTTTTAATGAGAGATTATTATTGCAAAAAAGAATATAGTAACATTTAGTATAAAGGCTCATGGAAAACAAGCATCAGAGGAAAAAAAAAAAAAAAAAAACCCAACCTAAGACCCGGAAAACCGGCTCATGGAAAACAAGCAGCAGGCAGGAAAAAAAAAAAAAAAAAACCGAGACCCAACCCGAGACCTGGAAAACTGACCCAATTTGAGACCCGATTTTTCGGGTCGGGTCGGTTTTCAGTCAGTCAAACCCGATTTCTATCAGGTCGGGTTTCGGGTCACAGTAAACCCGACCCGACCCGACCCACTATCAGTCCTAGTTAGCACAGCCCATTCCAGAATATTATGAAATTATAACACTGCCCTTGATACATAAAATCAAATAAAATCTGTCTTCCCATTGCCTCCTACATCACTCTCTCTCGCTCCACTAATCACTCTTCACCCAAGGGCTGATCACTCACTCCTCTAATCATTTTGTTCCATCTAGATCAATTGGGATTGGGAAAACTCGCAACTCTAGGCTTGGTTTGCCTATATCCAGGTAATCAACTATGCCTTTTCCATTCTAAGACTTTTCTTAACTAATACAGTACACACAGAATTTTATTTATGCATTGGAGTTAAAGATGGTTTAAGTGAATGGAAGAGCCTTAGATTTAATGGATTAAATTGCTACAGTGAAGGGATGAGGGTCTGCACTAGTTGGACTCTACAGTTGCCTAGTGAAATCGGTTACTCTATTAAATAGATTTTTTGAGTGTTCCTTGAAGTGAGGTTTCTAGAGAGGATTAAATTCAGTGTAGGCAAATAGGAATAAATTGGATTAAGTGGCTTTGTTTTAGTGTACAAATTAATTTGTGTATTTGATCGTATTAAGTTGAACTCCTAAACTTTGGTGTTCTTTTGGTATGGCTTTTGGAGGTAAGTAACCTTTCTCCTAATTGGTTATATTTTTGCTTATACTACTGTATTTCAGCTACTAAACATTGTTTTACAATTGTTAAAAATTTATTTCAATGGTTTTAGCTACATTGATTTAAAGTAAAGAATAACGAAACATCATAAATGAACTTGATTTACTATATATGATTTTGGACAATCTGATTATGTTCTGATCTCTAATACCCAGCCAATGGGGGTTATTCATTGATACTGTAACTAGTTTCATATAAGGCATCACAAGCCCATCATGTTTCTAGACCCAGCTAATGGGGGATATATATTGGCACGAAATTAGTTTCACCTAAATATGATGCCTAGTCACGAGGATATAGCGTGACTATAGTCATATAAGATTGTTAAGAATATGAATGTGTTTGAATAATTGAACTGTTTTAAGTCCATGAAACTTCTTATGCTTTTGGAACCCATTGTAAATTTTGATATATGTGTGATCTTATGTACAGTGTACTACTTTGTTGATCTATATGCTTGATCCGGCTAGTTAGGATTTTGGTTACTTATTGAGTTGTCAACTCACCCCATTTCCCTCTAGTTTCAAATTACAAAGAATAGCATGCTTGGGGACTTTTCCTGAGGTTGTGCACATGAAAGGAGATTAGGAACTTTTGGGCAAGATGATATTGTAATAATTGGTATTTCTTTTTGTTGATTAGTATTAATGCTCATGAGGTTTGGATTGTTGCTTCTATTGGTATTTTAGAGAGCTTTTAACAATTGCATTATTAAGGATATTTTTGGATTTGTTTGAGGTAATTTTCTTCAAGGATATTTGTTAGTCTCTTACAGGCATTGCACACTAGTAAGGTGTAAACCTTATAAGAGTGCAACCGTTGTCATGTGCCTAGTCTAATGGTCAGGTTGGGGCGTGACACTTGAAGAAAATAAAAATCACAACTTAAAACACAAAAAGCTTAAATGGGATAGCTTGATGAGATCTAAAATACTTATATAAGTAAAAGAGATTCAAATTGTGGCATGGTCAAAAGAGACCCATCTCAAGAACGTACATTGGGAAAGAGCGAAGCTTTGTCGTTTAATTTTCCTCAAGTTTTCTTAAGCAGAAAGGCTCTAGATTTATAGGGGAAAATGCGTTTCTAAGTTTCTGTGGAGTTTGAGGATCTATGGAAACTGGATATCCAATCCACACACACAGTTGAGAGGAAAAGTGTGAGAAATGATAAATAATTGGGTGGATTAGGTTTTGCTTTGTGTTGGACTGAATTTATAAAGAGAGAAAAGAAGTTGAGAAAGAGAGAGATAAGAATGGTTGAATTTGATTGGGCAATTTGGGATAGTTTTGAATCATACTCAATATACATATAACAGCATAGCATAAACTGCCACAAAATCTATAAAAAAAATAAAATAAACATGCCGCCTACCACCCGTTGGTCCTCGGCCATAAACACACGCACAATCCAGTGGCTTCATACCAATCATCAAAATTTCATAATTTTCTACAATAACTCATCTAAAGACTTAAACTAAGAAAAGAAGACAAAGGAAAAGATGGATTAAATACCTTAGAGGAGACTCTTAGTAAGAGACTACTTCTCAAAATGAGTTCCTTAAGCAAACACAATAGAAGAAAAGCATCACATCCATCCCTGCACTACCAAAAAAACATTATTACAAGGAATTGAACAAATTCTGAAAACTCCAAGTAAGCCAGCATACAATACATTGCAAACATAAATGCATCTAAAAGAAAATAAATCTTTAAAATGCATAGTTGAAAAAGAGCAATTCTGTCTTAACAAATAAATAAAAGCTGAAAATCAAGCACGCCCACCAAATACTTTAAATCATAAACAAAGAAAGGAGTTTTATTTTTCTACCTATGAAACTACAAAAAAACTAACCATTTTATTTTTCAAGCTTCCGGTGTTGGAGGTTGGAAGCAGTGATAAGGAGAGAAGATTTTGGGAATTTTTCAAGAGACAAAGGCCGGTCTCGTCAGAGAGAGAGAGAGAGAGACGGCAACGGGTCTGCTGCCGTTGTGCGTTCTGGGGGTGAAAGAGGAAAGTGGGAGAGATTTATTTATTTATTTAAACAAAAGGGGAATAGGGAGTAAATAAATTTTAACAATTAATTAAAACACAAATACAAATATTAAATTTATAAAATTTAGCAGACTTGACTAATACAAATATTAATTAAAACAACTTTCAAATGTATCTGTTCAACTTTTATATGGTTAATAGATAGATAATCGTCATACATAAAATTTCATAAATTAAATATTTTATTTATTAATTAATAAAATATGGTACGTGTATGATATGTTAAGTATACATACGGTTATATTTTAGCATCTTTTATTAAAAATACATTTCAAAAATTTGGCAAAAAAATACAAAAATAGAAAACAAACCGCATGTGCATAGTATGGATATAATGTGATTATATTTTAAAATTTAGCAACAAAAGTATGGATACATTTTCCATATAGAAATAAATACAATAATCCAACATATTATAATCATAGAGAAAATTCTTAACAATTTAATTAGAATACACTAATGTAATACACACTTTGAAATAACTTTTTTTTTAATGAGCACTTTGAAATAACTTAGCCACTTGATAAGTAATGATTGAATTATTTTTCACTAAATTTCTATTAAAGACCAATATATAAATTATATAACTCAATCACACGTAACAAATGTGCAAGTTGTTAAAGTGACATAAGTGTGTGCCTATAATAGAAAAATTGTTTTGAGTTGAAGGGTAGAACTTGGAATATTTTCACTTGGGAAATTGTGAGGCACAATCACAATAAATTTCTTTTTTTAGCTGAAAGTCATAATAAATTTCTTTTTTAAATGATAAAAGCACAATAAAATTCGATTGCAAAGAAATGAAGGAATAGTAGTGGAGTTTATATTGAATTGAAATCTATCTTTTAGATATTGCCGAGTTTGACGGCAACAACTAACTTCATTTGAGTAGAATTCTTTATCCTTTAAACCCGTATTCTAGTAGGTGAATATAATGCTATACGTAATGCACGCAAAATGTACGGTGAAAATGGCCAAATACTATCATTTTGCAAAATTTGTAGCAATTTAGCATGGTTTCGAAACTAATCAGCAATCTACCACTTTTCTAGTACTCGAGCTCACCAAACTCGAGTTCTAAATGGTTCTCGAGTTTAGTAAACTCGAGTTCCTACCGTGCATTCCACCGTGGCACTGTCTGACATGGCATTTGGGCATTAAAAAATGCCACTTGGTACTCGAGTTTTTAGGACTCAAGTACCGTGTTAGTGTGTACCTGAGTTTCTATAACTCGAGTATGGCTCGGGATAATTTACTTCCATGATGCAGACTCATACTCGAGTTCACTAAACTCGGGTATGGCCGAGCTACTTAAAACATTTTTTCAAACTTACTCCCACTCAATCTTACTCTCTCATCTATATCAAAAAAAGTCTTACTCTCTCATCACTCTCACTTTCTCAATCTCCCTCTCACTCTCTCAATCTCGCTCTCACTCTCCCACACGCTTTCATCTCCCTCTCAGTCACATTGCACATTGATCGCTAGGTTTCTCTAGGTTGGAAAGTACACCGAGCGTGTTGGTGTTGGTGCTCCAATTTATCTCTCCATCGTGCTCGAATATCTCACTGCTGAGGTAACTAAACATTTTGGCTTTTTTTTGGTGTTTTGTGGGATGGGAATTTTTGATATTAGGGGTTTAGGTTTTCGTTATTTGGTTTTGATTGGTGGAATGAAATTAGGGTTTTTTTTTTAATGATAAATTTGGTTAGTTTTGATTTGATGAATGTTGTATGAATTTTCATTTTCAAAATTAGGGTTTGTGTTTTGAAATGCTGGGTTAATTAGGTTTTGATTTTTTTGACCGAAATGAGTATTTTTTTGGGTTTGATTGTTTTTGCATGGTTTTTGGAGGGTGACATTGGTGTATCTTGTATCTCTGAAACACCGGTGATGTTCAAGTCAACAATAACTGGCATATCCCTAATTAGACCATCTGAATAGCTCGAATGCACTAAAGATGCTTTCACTGAATGCATAGAGCAGCTAGTTGCTACTAAGGGCCAATCAATTAACAAGAAAATTTAACAATGGGACAATCACAAATTCAAAACCCACTATTATTTTAGCTTCTACAACCATCTAAACCAATCCAAATGCCCCCAAAAAACAAGCATATACGCAAAGATCCGATCTGAGATTCAATCTTTTCAAAAATCAAACAAAACCCAGAAATATAATCTGATTCCACATACCAATTCAATCTCAAAAATCAATAAAGCTTCGATCTTTTTTAACAATTCTATAAGAAATTCAATACATAAACCAAAATTTTAAAAAAAAATTTAAAAAGAAATGAAACTAAGTGATTCCCCCTATTTCTCGGCAACCAAACGGTGAAACACACTTTGCATAAAGCGACTCACCTTTTTTTTTTGTTTTTTGTTTTGAGAGATCACGTAAAGTGAAGGATGTTGATGACTTGATGGGAATTTTTTTTTTTTTTGGGTAATAATTGATGTGAAAATTTTGATTTTTGGCAAGGGTGATAATATGGGAACAAGGTGAGACAGTGTCGTTTTAGGAATATGAGAGAAGACAAAGGGTTCGGCTTAATTGTGTTAGGGCTTCATCACATTGATGCATTATATTATGTTGTTGTTCTAATTAACAATTTCTATATTTTATTGAACTGTTGTGATTTTGATAACGTGATAGGTTTGCACTTTCTTCAGTGATGGTTGCTCTATATTATGTTGTTGAGAGAAATTTTGTTGGCAAAATTCATTGTCCACTGCTAGGGGAAGTGAAGGAATGGCCAATTTCGTATATTTAGAAAAAAATTTATAATTTGGGAAATTTGTTGGGATTTTAAAATTTTAGATATGCATCAGTATCTCCTTTCAATCCTTTTGGTTTCCATGTTTATCCTAGGTTTGGGTTGGCTTCTAGGATGCATATTGTTGTATTTGATTGCTTTTAAGTACAATGGGCCATTAATCATCTTTAATTTATGCTAGATATGGACCCAAATGGAGAGGGACCTTCTATCCAACCTTTATTGACGAGGCAGCCTATGCATCGTTCAAGTTCGCTTTGGGATGCTCCTTTGGCAAGCGAGGTATGCACTTGTCCAAAATTGTAGTGTAGTAGAAAGATTATTCTTACCATGCACTTGTCCCTAGCATTGGCATTTAAGTTTGAAGCATATTTATTACGTACTTAGTGAATGTTATTATTAATACAATGCTGCTCCGTTTGCAAGAAGTGCCAAGTGTACTGACTTGTAGTCACCGATTTATAAGTGTGCCAGAAGGTGGGTTAGATCCACGAATTGCTGCTTATATCGCAGATGCAGGGTTAAAGGGGCTACTTTGGGTCCCAAATATAGACCTTGATGATGCATTGATCACGGCGTTGGTGGAGAGATGGCAGCTAAAGACGCACTCATTCCACTTGCCCCACGGTGAGATGACTATCACGCATAAGACATGGAGGTTATAATGGGGGTACCTGTAGATGGCTTACCGATGGTAGGATTTGCCCATATGCAAGATTGGGGCAACCTCTGCGCCGAATTGCTAGGGCATAAGCCGCCGAACAAAGAAGTCAGTGCTAGTAAGAACACTGCAGTGATGGAAGGGCCGAAGGTAAAAGCCAAATGGCTTGAGGAGCAGTTTAGCAACCCTCTCCCGGCTGACACCACTAAGGTGCTTATGCAGCAATATGCTCAGTTTTACATACTGGGGATGTTAGGTGGTATGCTGTTTATGGACAAGTCTAGCGAATGGCTCTCAATTATGTATTTGCAGTTTTTCAATCCAATTAGCAACGGAAAGAAATATAGTTGGGGTAGTGCAGCACTAAGTTGGCTATATAGACACCTTTTGTAAGGCATCAGAGAAGACAACCAAGCAAATTGGCGGTGCACTGCTATTGGTGCAGTTATGGGTGTGGACGAGGTTTCCACACATATGTCCTGTGATGAGGCATCCACACCAGGCACTGCCCCTATATCCACTTGCTATCAAGTATGTAGGATCTTAGATAGTTACCGTTTTACATTTCCGCATCAACTTTTTCGCATGGGAATTATGCAAGTAACTAATATGAAGGTGTGGTGCACCCCTTAGGGGCAGGCAGCCAAGGCTAAGCCATGCTCGCATGCATGCTGCTAAAGCCAAGGCATGCCCACCTACATGTTGCCAAGGCCATGACAGCCCCATGGGCAAGTAGTCAAGGCCAAGGCATGCTTGTGTGGGCACACTGGCATGCCCCTGGGCGCAGGCAATAAGGCCCCGAGGGCACGCAGCCAAGGCCCTAGCATGCACATTGCCTGAGGGGCAATGGCAGCACGGCAAGGCCATGTCATGCCTTTGGAACCCCTAGAAGGCCATGGCAACACTTGGGGGGGGGGGGTGCTGCTACCAAGCCCAGATAGCGTCCTTGGACACCTCCTACACTTCCCCCCACCACATGGCTACTGAGACCATTGACCCCTCGCCACTAGGCACGGGTGGGTGTGGCCTCATGCTAGGGAGCATGCGAGGTTGGGTGCCTGAGGGCTCGTCATAAGCATGCCTACCCATTGCTAAGCTTAAGAGGGGTCACTCCTGTGCATCGCCGAATACCTCCTCCCCGCTAAAGAGCGCTTAGGAAAAAATCCACTCTGGCACCAGGAAACATTGATTTGTTGAGGAGGAATAATGGGTCTTTTTTGGAGCAATTCTCAGGGTCTTGCCTTGATTTTTTGCACACATACTAAGAAAAATCCACCCTTCAACCTGTCAAAATTTGGAGGCCAGATTCAACATATTTTATTTTTTATGATTTTAGGAAGTCAAAAAATAGGAAAAGTCATAAAAATTTCAAAAACGCTTGGAATGCTGAATCGCTTGCTAGAATCCTCCTCTAAAATCATGGAACGAATTTAGGAACACAAAAATAGAAAAAGGCACGAGCCAATTTTTTCGGAGTGCAGGACGATGCAGGGCGATACGGCCTAGCGTGCATGCCCCTGGGCACCCTGCCATGCAATATGCCTGCCTCATTGGGACAAATAAACTCCTTTTCCAAAAAACCCTAATTTTTTGGGAAATCACTCCAAATTTGTGGGCAAGGCAACCCCCCATAGGCACGTTGCTAAGGCCAGTGCACGCAGCGGCCAAGGCTAAGGCAGCCCCCATGGGCATGCTGCCAAGGCCAGTGCATGCAGCAGCCTAGGCTAAGGGCCAGTGCATGTAGCAGCCTAGGCCAAGGGCTAAGGCATGTAGCCAAGGCTAAGGCAGCCTCAATGGGCATGCTGCCAAGGCTAGGGCATGCAACCAAGGCCAGGGCAGCCTTCATGGGCACACAGTCAAGGCCAAGGCAGCCCCTATGGGCATACAGCTAAGGCCAAGGCAGCCACCAAGAGGCACGCTACCAAGGCTAGAAGCCCCCAATGGGCATGCTACCAAGCCCGGGGCAGGCGGCTGAGGCCAAGGCAGCCCCCATAGGTGGGCAAGCAGGGAAGGGCAAGGCAGAAGCCCCCTATGGGCACATGGCTTTGGGCGGGCATTGGGGGGTTAGCCTCCAGACGGAACAGGGCAAAGAGTTTTGAGGAGATTATGGAATGGGGGGATGGAGAAGAAGGGGGAATCGAAGCGACACAGGGGTGAATCTTAGTGGATCGTGGCAGCAAGGCCACTCTGCCACTTGTAATACCCCGTCGTGTATTTAAGTCATCTGCAAAGGATTCTACCCGCCGCTCGGTGGGAATTATAGAATTATACTTCAAGGCGGCCCACGTAGCTCATCCACTGTAGGGGCTTAGCCAAAGACACATGGCTTTAGGTAGGAGTGGTAATTCATGTTCCCAGGTCAGGTTCGTATCATGTCGAGCCATGAGTACTCGACTATATGGATTGACTCAAATTTGACTTGTTTAGTAAACGTGTTAAGAATCTTCAACCCTAACCTGACCTGTTTATTAATCAAGTCGACCCGACAAGACACGTTTTAATTAACAAGTCATGTAAATGTTAATACAAATAACTCGTTTAATAACTTGTTTAACTAATAGGTCATACCTGACCTGAATAACTTATTATCAATTTTTATATATCTAAAATTAAAATAGAATTAGAACCATAAATATAGTAAAAAATGTATAATTACAACAACAAATTAAGCAATAATAAAAAAAATATAATACCTTCATAATACATACAGGTCAAACGGGTTAGACGGGTTCATATGTTGAACACAAACACAACTCGTTTATTAAACGGGTCAACCGTGTCGACTTGAATATAACCCGAACCCATTTAGCCTCAACCCATAACCTGTTTCTAAACAAATTAGTTGTGTCAAGTTCATGAGTCATGTCAGATTTTGCCACCCCTACCTTTGGGGGCCCGAAGGCCCCTACTGTAGGTCAGCAATTGGGTGGCAGGAGCACCCATTGTTGCTAGCTTGGATTTTGACTTAGAGGTGTTCAGTCATAATCCAGCGCACGGTAGCGTCGCGCCACTGGCTTTTCAACCAAGCGTGATGACTAATTGTGCGAATCAATGGTTCCTCTCGTACTTGGTTGAATTACTATTGCGACACTGTCATCAGCAAGGTAAAACTAACCTGTCTATCGACGGTCTAAACCCAGCTCACGTTCCTTATTGGTGGGTGAACAATCCAACACTTGGTGAGTTCTGCTTCACAATGATAGGAAAAGCCGATATCGAAGGATCAAAAAGCAATGTCACTATGAACACTTGGCTGCCACAAGCCAGTTATCCCTATGGTAACTTTTCTGACACCTCTAGCTTCAAATTTTGAAGGTCTAAAGGATCGATAGGTCACGCTTTCACAGTTCGTATTCGTACTGGAATTCAAAATCAAACGAGCTTTTACCCTTTTGTTCCACACGAGATTTCTATTCTCATTGAGCTTATCTTAGGACACCTACGTTATCTTTTAACAGATGTGCCGCCCTAACCAAACTCCCCATCTGACAATGTCTTCCACCCGGATCGGCCCGCCGAGGCGAGCCTTAGGTCCAAAAAGAGGGGTAGAGCCTCGCTTCCGATTCACAGAATAAGTAAAATAATGTTAAAAGTAGTGGTATTTCACTTTTGCATTTCGGCTCCCACTTATCAAACACCTCTCAAGTCATTTCACAAAGTTAGACTAGAGTCAAGCTCAACAGGGTTTTCTTTCCCCGCTGATTCTACCAAGCCTGTTCCCTTGGCTGTGGTTTCGCTAGATAGTAGACAAGGACAGTGGGAATCTCATTAATCCATTCATGCACGTCATTAATTAGATGACGAGGCATTTGGCTACCTTAAGAGAGTTATAGTTACTCCTATCGTTTACCCGCGTTTGGTTGAATTTCTTCACTTTGACATTTAGAGCATTGGGCAGAAATCACATTGCGTGAGCATCTATAGGGACCATCACAATGCTTTGTTTTAATTAAACAGTTAGACTCCCCATGTTCGTACCAGTTCTAAGTCGACTGTTCGATGCTTGGGGAAGACCGCTGAGGCGGTCGTTCCCAATCTGTCCCCCGGCCGGCACACGATGACCTGCTCTCACCGCGGGAGTAGCTCAAGCAATCCGCCGACAGCCAATGGGTTCGGGATTGGGACCCCCGTGCCCAGCCCTCAGAGCCAATCCTTTTCCCGAGGTTACGGATCCATTTTTCCGACTTCCCTTGCCTACATTGTTCCATCAACCAGAGGCATTCACGTTGGAGACCTAATGCGGTTATGAATACGACCGGGCATGGGAGGCACTTGGTCCTCTGAATTTTCAAAGGCCGCGCTGTAGGCACACCGGACACCACGCGATGTGCGGTGCTCTTCCAGCCGCTAGACCCTACCTCCGGCTAAGCCGTTTCCAGGGTGGGCAGGCTGTTAAACGAAAAAGATAACTCTTCTCGAGGCCCCCGCCGACATCTCCAGACTCCCTAACGTTGCCGTTAGCCGCCATGTCCCGGTTTTGGAATTTTAACCCGATTCCCTTTCGAAGCTCATGCTTAGCACGCTATCAAACGAGCTTCCCCCGTCTCTTAGGATCGACTAACCCATGTGCAAGTGCCTTTCACATGGAACCTTTCCCCTCTTCAGCCTTCAAAGATCTCATTTGAATATTTGCTACTACCACTAAGATCTGCACCAACGGCGGCTCCGCTCGGGCTCGCACCCCAGGTTTTGCAATGACTGCCGCACCCTCCTGCTCATCGAGGCCTGGAACTTGCCCTAACAATCAGGTATAGATCGTGTGCTTCAGCGCCATCCATTTTCGGGGCTAGTTGATTCGGTAGGTGAGTTGTTACACACTCCTTAGCGAATTTCGACTTCCATGAGCACTGTCCTGCTGTCTTAATCAATTAACACCCATTGTGGGTTCTAGGTTAGTGTGCAATTGGGCACCGTAACCCGGCTTCCGGTTCATCCCGCATTGCCAGTTTTGCTTACCAAAAATGGCCCACTTGGAGCTCTCGATTCCTTGGCGTGGCTCAACGAAGCAGCCGCGTTGTCCTACCTATTTAAAGTTTGAGAATAGGTCAAGGGCGTTATGCCCTCGATGCCTCTAATCATTGGCTTTACCCGTTAGAACTCACACGTGGGCTCCAGCTATCCTAAGGGAAACTTTGAAGGGAACTAGCTACTAGACGGTTCGATTAGTCTTTCGCCCCTATACCCAAGTCAGATGAACGATTTGCACGTCAGTATCACTGCGGGCCTCCACCAGAGTTTCCTCTGGCTTTACCTCGCTCAGGCATAGCTCACCATCTTTTGGGTCCCGATAGGTATGCTTTCACTCAAATCCTTCTCAGAAGATCAAGGTTGGTCGGCGGTGCAACCCTCAGGGGGATTCCTCCAATCAGCTTACTTGCACCTTACGGGTTTACTGGCCTGTTAACTCGTACACATGTCAGACTCCTTGGTCCATGTTTTAAGACGACCTGAATGGGGAGCTTGCAGGCTGATGCTAGGAGTGTGCAGATGTCGAGGCGTGCTGTGAGGCATGCGCTGCCAACCACGATCATGGCAACGACATCTCCACGGGCATAACTATAGCCCAGGCTTGGGCCGCCGCCGCAATCCGCATCGGTCCACGCCCCGAGTCAATTGGCGGACCGGCTGTTGTCGTTCCACATCTGACCAGGGCGCATTGCCAGCCCCCATCCGCTTCCATCCCAACAATTTCAAGCACTCTTTGACTCTTTTTTCAAAATCTTTTTCATCTTTCCCTTGTGGTACTTGTTTGCTATCGGTCTCTCGGACGTATTTAGCCTTGGACGGAATTTACCTCCCAATTGGGGTTGCATTCCTAAACAACCCGACTCGCCGACAGTGCCTCGTGGTGCGACAGGGTCCGGGCACGACAGGGCTTTCACCCTCTTCAGCGCCCCCTTCCAAGGGACTTAGGCCTGGTCTGCCACTGAGGATGCTTCTCCAGACAACAATTTGGAGGTGAGCTGTTCTTGGTTTGCTCCTCGTTACTAGGGGAATCTTTGTAAGTTTCTTTTCCTTTGCTTATTGGTATGCTTAAACTCTGCCGGTAATCCCGCCTGACTTGGGGTCGCATTGGGAGAAGGATAAACACAAAACAATAGAGTTGGGCTATGATCATTTGACTCATTTTTCTAGTGCTCAAAAAAGATATTTGGTAACACTTGAAATGCATTGCCCTTCTTATTTATAACCGGAGATTGTCAGCTGTACATTTACAAAACATGTTCAAATATTAAATGATTGGTAGACATAATGAATGCACATTAACTTTACATTAGGAAAATTGCACTAACCTCCTTTGAGGTTTACTAAAATTATATTGACATCTCCCTTCTTTCAAATTGTTACCAAACATCCATAACTTTTCAAAAAGAATTTTTGCACTCACCTGCCTATATTGTTAAAACATTAAATCAAATATCAAAAAATTAAAAAATTTAAATTAAATATTTTGTATACATTTGCTTTTACCCTTCATTGTCAAAGGATATAGTTTGTGCAATTTTCTCTAGACCAACTTCGGTCTCTACCCATTATTAGCTTTTGTAAACATAAATTAGTAAGAAAATTGTTAACTCAATGAAATAGGAATGCGTCTTGCAAATTTCTGGGTAGCTTCTATTCAGACTTAAATTCACTAAACAAGGAAAAATAATGCACCATAAAGTTTTTGATCATATTCCTAAGAACAATGTTATTTTTCTTGGGAAATCTTATATTCATTTGTTGGGATATATTTAATTGTGCAATATTGATACATTTTTAGATTTTTGTTTGTTATTGAATTGTGATTAAAAATATTTTCCTTTTGTTTCTAAACCCATATTGATAAGAAAATTGGATTGTCATTTGTAAAGGAGGATAAATGTATAAATACAAAAAAGTTTCTAAACTATATTTAAAATTCCTTTACTTGATTAAACGGTTTTAAGTTGCAAGAAATGTGATTGAAGTTTATTTTTAAGAACAAGGGTATTTTAAAATTAGAAATACAGGGGAGGCCAATGTAATTTTTGTTAACATCAATGGCCGATAGTGCAAATTTTGCTATTTTTATTTTTGGTATTCATTAACAGATGTCTTAACAAATGCTTTTTGTAATATCCAACATTAAATATAGTTGCATATTAAGTGTCTTAATAAAACATTAAATGCATTTCTAACTTAAATTTTCAATATTTACATACTAAATTTGTTGCCATATAAAAATAAAAAATAAAATAAAAAATTGTAATAAATGTGCTAGTTTAATATTTGCACGGTTGCACCAATTAATTTGTCTTACATTAATAAATACACAAAGTGAAATTGTCATTTTTTAGTTATTAAATGTCTAGCATGAAACTTGATTGTTTTATAAAAAAATGATTTGTCATAATTAATTTTTACATATTAATAAATATGACTAGTTAATTGTCTAGCATTAAATGTACTTGCTTGTTAAATATCTTAGCACTAAGTAAATATACCAAGCAGTAAATTACTCCTAGTCTATTAATAAATAAGTTTGCTTAAACAATAATACAATGTCTACTTTTTTATTAAGATTTATCGAGGTAGTCAGGAGTTAATTTGAGATAATTATAGAGTTTCAAAAACTAATAATTATTTGGCTTTTTAGGGGGAAGATTATCGTGGTTGACAAAAAGGATTAACAATCACCTAATATCTCTTTCTCAAGATCTCTCTCGAATACTCAAATGTTAAATGTGCTTTATTCCTCCAGTTATATAGTGGGTAACATTAAGAATTTTGTGCACCAAAATCCAATTTATATGGCGTTATCTAACAAATAAAAGGGGTTATCTTTTATAAGAATTATATGAACATTAAACATTATCCATATGCCTTGAGATGCATCTTATTTTATTTAGGTGTGGGAATGAGATTTGCACATAGAATATCTAAGGCCATGTTTGGTTTCACTAAAAACATAACATTTTTGCTTTCTGCTTCATTTGGTTGGTCTTGAACTAGTTCTAACACCGCTGTAAATAACGAAAAGAAAGGAAGCCAGTAATGTGGAGTCTTTTGGGTAAAAATTGTAAAATTTAAAGTTAATTTGCATTATACCTACTGTTCAAAGTTAATTGGGGAAGTGAGGAGAGAGACTGAATTTCGGCAATGGCGTTGCCGAAATTCAGCCAAAAAAAGCAGGAGAGAGAATACTGTTACCGAAATTCAACCAGAAGCAGGAGAGAGGAGAGAGAATAACAAAAAAGTAGGAGAGAGGAGAGAGAATAACCATTGCCGAAATTGTGGAGGAAAAAATTTTTTTTTTTTCCCCACAATTTCGGCAATGGCATTACCGAAATTGTGGGGAAAATTTTTTTTTTTTCCCATAATATCGGTAATGCCATTGCCGAAATTGTTGGGGAAAATTTTTTTTTTTCCCCACAATTTCGGTAATGCCATTGATAAAAATGTGGGAAAAAAAAAGAGAAAGAATTGGGGAAAAAAATTTTCCCTATTTGGATTACGGCAATAGCATTGCCGAAAATGTGAAAAAAAAAAAAAAAAAAAAAAAAAAGGATTACGGCAATGGGATTGCCGAAATAGGGAAAAAAAAATTTCACCTGTTTCCGTAAATGTAAATAAAAAATAAAAAATTAAAAAAAAAAAAAAAAAAAGAAAAAGAGAAAAGGATTACGGCAATCCCATTGCCGTAATAGGAGGAAATATCTATTTCGGCAATAGCGTTGCCGTAAATGAAATAAATAAATAAAAAGAAATTGGGGAAAAATTTGAAAAAATAATTTCCCCTATTTCGGCAATAGCGTTGCCGTAAATGTAAATAAATAAATAAAAAGAGAAAACAGCAATGGGATTGCCGAAATTGAGAAAAAATTAAATAATTTTCCCCTATTTCGGCAATAGCGTTACCGTAAATGTAAATAAATAAATAAATAAATAAAAAAGAGAAAACAGCAATGGGATTGCCGAAAATGTGGGAAAAAAAAAAATTTTTTCCCAAACAATTTCGGCAATGGCATTGCCGAAATTGTTGGGGAAAATTTTTTTTTTTCCCCCCACAATTTCGGTAATCCCAGTTTTTTTTTTTTTTACATTTACGGCAACGCTATTGCCGAAATAGGGGGAAATTATTTAATTTTTCCTCAATTTCGGCAGTGCCATTGCTGAAATTGTGGGAAAGAAAGGAAAAAAGGATTACGGCAATAGCGTTGCCGTAAATATGAGAAAAAAGAAAAGAAAAGAAAAGTACAAAAGGATTAAAAATAAAAAGGAGAGAAAACGGCAATTGGATTGCCGAAAATGTGGGAAAAAATAATTTCCCAATTTCGGCAGTGCCATTGCTGAAATTGTGGGAAAAAAAAAGAAGAAAAATTGTGGTAATGGTATTGTCGAAATAGGGGGAAAAAATTTGTGACAAATTAATTGTGGCAATGGTATTGTCGAAATAGGAAAAAAAATTTTGTGACAATCTAATTGCCGAAAATGTGAGAAAAAAAGAATTGTGGCAATGGTATTGCCGAAATAGAGGAGAGAGATATAAAAAAAGTACGCATATTATTCTTTCAATATATTTTTGACTGAACCAGTTTGGTTTGTCACGTTCTTTTAGAAATAGATAAGGATAGATTCAAGTACACTTTTTCTAAAGTGCACGCTGTAAACAAAAACAAAAAAAAAAAAGTACATAGATTCTTATAGAACGAAAAAATGACTGATGTGCACGCTGTAAACAAAAAAAACAAAGAAAGTACGGATTCTTACCATAGAAAAGAAAAAATGATTGATGTGCACACTATAAACCAAAAAAAGTAAAGAAAGTACCTAGATTCTTACAATATAGAAGAAAAAAATTATTGATGTGTACACAGTAAACCAAAAAAGCAAAGAAAGTACATATATTCTTACACTACGGAAAAAAAAATGATTGATGTGCACGCTTTAAAAAAAAAAAACAAAGAAAGTACATAGATTCTTACAGTGGACTTTCCTTCGTTGTAAACAAAAAAAAGTAAAGAAAGTAAACCAAAAAAGACAAAGATTCAATCAACCAATCACCTCAACTCCTCATCTCATTTGATTTTTATTCTCTGCAGAAAATATATTTTGCCACACGTAAATCTTTAACGTGATTCTTTTTTGTCTACTCCTCATCTCATCTCACCTCATCTCCATTCTTTTTTGTCTGCTCCTCGTCTCATCTGACTTATATTCTCTGCAGAAAATAAATTTTACCACGCCTAAATCTTTCTTTTTTGTCTTTTTATTGTTCAATTGGTAATAAAAGAGAAGATAAGTGTGAAGTAGAATTGCATCTCATCACAATTCCTCAGGCTGCAAAGTTATTCTTTTACTTTGTTTCAGTGTGCCACAACTAAGGATTGTAAGTTTTTTGTTAATGTAAGTTTTTTTGCTTTGCTTATTAACTTATAGCTCTAGAAATTAACAAATTTATTATTATTGTATAAACATGTGCTTTGTAAATATTAGAAGCATTAACATTGTAAAATATTATGTATTGTTGTAATTGTAATTAATATTATTTGTATACCTATGATTATGATAATTGTTGTTGTTGTTGTTGTTGCTCTTGTTATTCAAATTTTAGATTAATGAATTATTTTTTATGGTTATCTGATTGTGTGTTGTTTTTTTTTTTTTGCAAGTATCACTCTACAATTCTCACTCTTTTAGTTGGCATCACAATTGTGGTAAGCATCTCAATTATAGTTAATACTAATTATTGTGTGTATGATTATTTTTGCTAAAACTATTAATATTATTATTATTATTATTATTATTATTAAAAATTTTGCTTCATAAATCCTTTATTTGAGTTTCTTTCAATTTTGTTGTAGATATATTTGAAATGGAGCAACAATACCACATCTCTAATGATGCAATGGAAGGCAATGTACGTTGCAAGATCCAAATTTATTAATGTCCTAATAATATATACAATTATTCAATTTACATGAAAATAATTTATACATTAGCAATATAACATTGTATATTTTTTTTTAAACAAAAATTCAGGTTTCCACCTTACGAGTGCGACCTCAATCGTTTGCACCCCTCCCGCAGTTAGGCGAGCGTATCGCCCCATATTTGCATCAATGTAGATTATACCGTGTTACCCGCCTACCACATATAGATATTGATTGGAGTCTTATCACTTCTTTGGTAGAGCGATGGCAATGTAGTACCCATACATTTCACCTACCTAATTGTGAAATGACTATAACTCTACAGGATATAGCAATCCTTACAGGATTGCCTATTGATGGCAATGCAGTGTGCGGGCCAATAAATTTGACTTGGAGTACAGAATGTCGTAATTTACTTGGGGTGACACCACCTGAAACAGCATTGAAATTTGGTGGCCTTAAAATAACATGGGTAAGGGATACATTCTCAAACCTACCAGAGGGTGCCAATGCTATAACAACCCAACAGCATGCTAGGGCATACATGTTTCAGGTTTTGGCTTTACTATTTGGAAATAAGAGCCAAAGTAGATTGCATTGCTGCTTTCTCAAGCTGTTAGACGACTTTGGTGTAGCTGGGGAATATAGCTGGGGTAGTGCTACACTAGCTTACCTTTATAAAGAGCTGTGTACTGCTGCTATTAAAAAAAGCACAGAGATTGCAGGTCCTGTTTTCATATTACAATTATGGGCGTGGGAGCATCTTCCATATCTGACCCCAATTCCAATAAATCCAACAAATTTAAATGGCGACGACCCATACGGTTGCAGGTATAATATTTACTTTTTATTTCTATACAATTTTGTAATCCTTGATACTTCCAAACCCTAAATATTGTATGACAATCATTAATTGTGTATAGGTGGGATACCAAAAGAACATTCACTCATACACCAACGCATGTTTTGCGTTCATACCGTTCTAATCACGATACACATAATAATAAACAGGTAATATATCACAATGCATCAATGGTTAATTTACTAGTTATATTATTGTCTTGATTGATTATAACATAGTTATTGTAATTGGAATTGCAGGTTGTTTGGACACCATACGATAACTATATGCATCCATGGTGTCTTGCAGAAAGAAATATATGGACTACAACAGCGCCATTGCTGTGCTTCCAAATTGTAGAGTATTACCACCCAGAAAGAGTCATGCAACAGTTTGGGTTGTTGCAAAGATGTCCAAGGTGGCCTACAGACAATTTGGATAAATCTGTGCATTGTGTAAAGTTGACAGGAAAGTCCACTATCAATTGGAGAAGGCAGCATGACCAATACTACGAGCGTTGGAATATGCGAGCTGAACTTCTAGTTGGAGATGACCATTTTGATTTAAGTGTGGACTACGCAACATGGTACCAGCAAAATGGTCACCTATTCACAACACCAGAGGCGGCTGCCCATATATACCAGGTTATTATTTTAGCTTTTTCGATAATACTGCACTAATATTGATAACAAGTTATTTACACATCCAAATACTGCACTAATATTGATAACAAATTATTATTTTCACTTTTTCAATATTACTGCACTAATAAATGTTATTTTCCTTTTTCTGCGGCAGCAAACTGAGGTCAATAAAATGTTAAATTTAGCTGTTGCAAATCAACAGAGGAATGATCTCACAGCACAGCAAGTCCTTCCACCAATAGTAGAGGGTCTTACTCGACTGAAGTTATCAATGGAAACAAATATTTCCTCCGTCCCTACTGAAAGGGTGACAAACTTCGGGCGACGACAAAGGCGCCAAGGAAGACAGCCACAAACCTATACTGAAACCCACTCATCTACCTCTGTACAACGTGGACAATGCCGAAATGATGATGCCGGACCATCCACCTCCGCACAACACAATATGTACAGCTCTACCCAAGCTGGGCCATCAACATTTGCTGGTATTAATGTCAACGAGTATTGCATGAATTTATATCAACAAATTGGGTCATCCACTTCCATAGGACAAGGATTTGAGGGTTTGTTTAGCTATGACCATTATCCCCAACCTAATTCAACACCTCCCTCCTATCACCCATCGCCACCTCCATCTTATGCTGGGCAATACAATTATGACCAAGATAGCCAGTACAACTATGATTTCTGCACACCACAACCTTCCCAGCCACCCCCTCATGTTGGTGATTTTTGTACACCACAAAATACATGGGTATGTGCTCCAAACTCCGAAGAAGAGGCCTCTGTAACAGACTCTGAGGAAGATGCCTCAAATGAGGATAGTGGGGAAGATGCAGAAGATACCCAAGAGATGGAGGTGTCTTCAGATAATGAAGATGATGACTATGGTAATTATCAAACGGAGGTTGATATTATAACACAGCCGAGGCGCATGGGGAGAAGTCCTGTGCAAGCACGAAGGTACCCACAACGAGAAAATAGGCATCCTCCATGTTGTGGAACGCAACAAAAATTAAATGTACCTCATCGTCGCAATCACTAGTCAATGTAAAATGACTGTTTATTAAAAATGATCCAAAATAAGTATTATCATTATTTATGCATCATTGTAGCAAAAAATATTATGCCTAAATAGTATACATAGCACATTATACTACTAACCGTAAGACCTTTGTGAAAACAAGAAATGTGTACATTTTTCCTTTGGTAAATCTTTTTTCCTTTGCATGATGGCTACTGTGGTGTACATTTTTATTTTCATTCTCCACAGCCTCTCTTCCAAACTCTCGTAAAAGTGTCAAAGACAAAAAAAAGTACATAGATTTTTATTCTCCACAGCCTCTCGTACATTGATTCTTATTCTAAAGTGCACGCTGTAAACAAAAACAAAAAAAAAAAGTACATAGATTCTTATAGAAGAAAAAAATTGACTGATGTGCACGTTGTAAACAAAAAAAAAAAAAAAAAGAAAGAAAAAAAAAAAACAAAGGAAAGTATACAGATTCTAATTAAAAGAAAAAGAGATTGATCTGCCACTATCAACCAAAAAAAAAAAGCAAAGAAAGTATATAGATTCTTACAATATAGAATAAAAAAATGATTGATGTGCATACTGTAAACAACAATAAAGTATATAGATTCTTACAATACCGAAAAAAAAAAATTGATGTGTACACTGTAAACCCAAAAAAGCAAACAAAGTACATAGATTTTTACAATATAGAAGAAAAAAATTGATTGATGTGCACGCTGTTAACAAAAAAAAAAAAGAAAAAGTAAAGAAAGTACATAGATTCTTACGTGCACGCTGTGAACAAAAAAAAGCAAAGAAAGTAAAAAAAATAAAACAAAAAGTCAATCAACCAATCACTTCAACTCCTTATCTAATCTGGTTTGTGGCAATGGCATTGCCGAAATTGAGGAGAGAGATATAAAAAAAAAAAAAAAGTACGCATATGAAAAAAAGTACCCTATAAGGATAGATTCAAGTACAATGACATTGCAAAGATTCTTTTCAGTATTTTTGGCATTGCAGAGATTCTTTCAGTATTTTTTTGTTGCCGAAATAGTGGGGAGAGATTGATAAAAAAGTACACATATAAAAAAAAGTACCCTATAAGGATAGATTCAAGTACAATGGCATTGCAGTGGCATTGCAGAGATTCTTTCAGTATTTGTGACATTGCAGAGATTCTTTCAGTACTTTTTTGACTGAAGGAGTTTTGTTTGTCATGTTCTTTATGGTAAAAGTACCCTATAATGTCACTGAATTTAACTGATATGAAACTTGCATCCTATTTAAACAGTGCTAATGTCACTGAAATTTCCACCGTTCTTATTTTCTACTCTTTTTCCCCTATAAATTCCATCAACCTTCTTCTCCACTCTTGTTCCCCTCATAATTTTACCAACCATTTTCAAATCATGCGTGCCATATATTCTACAAACAACTATAAGTAACAACACTTGCAAATATCTATCCGTTCGTTATCTCTTAAAAGGTGAGTTATATTTCTTAAGTAGTTACTTTTCTTTTTATAATATTCATGTTGATATGTTTTAGGGGTATAGCTAAGCATGAAAATTTTTTTTTTGTTAAATTATTTGTTCATGCAAATCTTGTTTCTGTATTATGTGTTTTGCAATATGAACTGATTTGTATGATATGTTTTAAATTATTTATCCATGAATTCTTGCCTAAATTTCAAAATTGACGTATATTTCCTTAAAGAAATACTTAGTTTGTTAGCCTATAATATACACGTATGTTTAATACTATAATTATCAGTGAATATTTTTAATGGATTGCCTTCTTGTATTGCATTGTAATGGTTGTGTTGTGTTAATTTATTAATACTATTATTATGCTTTACTGTAGATGGCAGAAAAGTTGTTCATTTTTCTCATCCATTCCGGTGGAATAATTAAACATGGAGAAAATGGAGTTTATTACGAAGGGCCACCTCCTTCTATGCTTCCATTAAGCCGGGGTGTTACATTTGAAGATTTATGTGATAGAGTAGCATCCACGCTTCATATAAACAGAGAAGATTCAAAATTGACTATTTGGTATAGATTTCCATTTCAATGTCATCCACATCCTGTGACTTACCAGCAAGTTTTGGTAGCAGATGATAATGGTGTCAATGCAATATTCGATATGTTAGACCGTCAATATGGATTTGTAGGTGCAGAGTTATACGTGGGTGTAGAGCCTATAAGAAGCCACCGAGATGTTTTCCCCATTCGATATGCCAACGAAGGACCGAGTGCATCGTTTAACTATTCACATGGCGGGCACTTCCATGATCCATATGCCACTCATATTGGTCATTATTCTCAAGATGCGGCTCATTCTCCAATCAACATTGGCGGCACTAACTATCATTCTCCATATACCCATGTTGCAACTGAGGACCAACATGTTCATTCTCGGCCAATTTCCAACAGTGATGCTGACTATGATAATCCAACTGAGCATGTCACACAAGAGACTACTTGTTTTGAGTTTGAAGCTCAGTATGACCAAACCGCCTCTCAGAGAGCTGCTAATGATCCTAATGATACACATCGCATAGCTGCTACTACTGAAAATGCGGTCCATACATTATCAGAAAGGATGCGGACTATGGATAGTGATGACCAACTTGTTGACGATGAGGTCCTTGATGATATTGGAGATGAACAGGAGCCTCCAAATGAAGGTAATCATGAAAGCAGTCCAACTATGGGAGTCCATCAACCTTCATCACTAAGCTTTTCACAGAACACGTGGGATAATATAATTGATCCAACCCCACCATTTGAAAAGCCCACTCAGAGTATTTGGGACCCTACCCAAGAGTTTTATGTGGGCTTGCTTTTTGCCGATAAGGATGAACTACAAGTTGCTGTTAAACGCTATCACATCAAGAGGAACCAAACATTTTGTGTAAGAAAGTCAGATCCAGAATGTTGGTCTGTAAGGTGCAAAAATTGTTCTTGGCGTCTTCGAGCATGCTTCCGGGCTACATATGGGTTGTTTGAGGTTAGGAAGTACAATGGTCCACACACATGTACAGAGTCTACGCTCACACAAGATCACGAGCAATTAGACACCCATGTTATTGAGAAAGAGTTGAGGGATGTTGTCAAAAATGATCCAACCATAAAGATTGCTTCACTTCAACAGACTCTTTACAATAAGTACCAATACAGGCCTTCTTATTTCAAGGTGTGGGAGGCAAAAGAGAAAGCAATTGGTAGAGCGTTTGGTGATTGGGACAAATCTTACCAATTATTGCCAAAATGGTTGAAAGCTTTGACTGATTCAAACCCGGACAGTAGGGTTATTTGGAGAACAATACCTGCTACTATGCCAAGCTGTGCGATATTCGAGAGAGTGTTCTGGGCTTTTGGTCCATCAATTGAAGGTTTTCAACATTGTAGGCCAGTGATTAGTATAGATGGAACTTTCCTATATGGTAAGTATAAAGGTACGTTACTGATTGCATTAACTTGGGATGGTGACAACAGACTTTTTCCACTTGCCTTTGCCATTGTGGAGAAGGAAACTGATGATAGCTGGTATTGGTTTTTGCATTGTATTCAGATTAATGTCACTAATCGAGAAGGGTTATGTGTCATATCTGATCGTCATCCTGGTATAATGGCAGCGATACGGACTATATGTCAATCGACACGTTGATATCATCGTTTTTGCCTTCGCCATGTGGCTAGCAATTTCAATCAACAAATTGGGAATAAAAACTTGAAGGCTATGGTAATGTGGGCAGGCATGGAGAATCAGTTACGAAAGTATCAAATCACCAGGGATAGAATTACTCAATTAAGTGCAGATGGTGAGAAGTATTTAAGGGAAATGCCGGTGAAAAAGTGGACGTTAGCATACGATGGTAGACATCGTTATGGGGCAATGACCACAAACTTGTCTGAAAGCTTCAATGGAATTCTAAAGAGTGCTAGAAATCTGCCCATAACTGCATTAGTTGAACTTACATACTATCGTTGTGTCGCCTACTTTGCCGATCGGTATACTAAGGCATGTGCAGAGGTTACTGCCGGTGAACGCATTACGGCCTATGCAAAGAATGAATTCAATAAATGGGAAAAAAAGGCACCAAAGCATTCAGTTACCGTGTTCAGTCATGAAGATGGTCTGTTTGAAGTCAGAACACCAATAAACCCTAACTCTGCATATAGGGGTAATCATCGTCATGAGGTAAATTTAAGGCAGAACACTTGTAGTTGTCAAAAATGGCAGGTTTATAAGATTCCGTGCTCACATGTCATTGCTGTGTGTAAATATCAAGGCATCTCTGCAATGCGATATATCGACCGTTGCTACCATTTGGAAGAACAAGTTGCTTGTTATGCACCTAGATTTCGCATAGTTCCGGACAGTATACATTGGAATGAGCCTAATTTCTCGGTCTTGTATCCTAATGTCAAGCTGCGCCGTGAAAAAGGTCGACCAAGAACAACTCGGCTTCGAAATGAAATGGACGAAGGGGCAGAGCATCAACCAAGGCCATTGTGCAGTCTTTGTAGGCAAGAAGGCCATAATAGAAGAACATGCCCCACTCGAACTGTGGCTGGCTCCACTAGTG